>NC_059217.1:47906314-48121314 GCF_020615455.1 Coregonus clupeaformis
TGGATTCGTTCCTACATTTTTGTTGTTCTTTCTGTTTATTCGTTTTTTTAATTGATTATTTGTGTACCTATTTCACATTTTACTGCATTGTTAGGCGCTAGTAACATAAGCATTTCGCTGCACCCGGTATATCATCTGCCGAACTGTGTACGCGTAACACGACCAATAAACTTTTATTTGATTTAATAGTTGCACAACAACAAACGACTAGCCTGGCTATGTAATGCATGTTCTTCAAATAACATGAAAATACATTACCAGTGCAATATCGAATCGATGCAGGAGTTATTTAGTAGAGCTCCTTTTTCTTCGTGGTATTGTTATTTTCATGCACACGCCACACGTGAGAAGTCCTTTACATAAGTCAAACTCCAGTGTTTTGTAACGTCTCTGTGTTACAGCTTCTGCCCAGTAGGCGGCGCTGTCTCAATGGCTTTTGGAAGTTTCGCACTTTCTGTGTGTACCGGAAATAGTTGGGTGGAACTTCCGATGGTTCAGTCTACGCTGATTAGTTGAATTTGAAAAGTATTTGAGCGGAGCGAGTTTGAAACTAGTGGAGAATGAAGTAAGGAGACTCAGTTGAGAAAATCAAACGATAACAATTCACAATGATACGACCTACGTGAGTAGAAATGTTGCGATTGCAATGAAAATTATTTATTATTGAAACATTTGCAAATACCAGTAACCGATTTCTTTAGCTAGCTAGCTATTTTCGCAAACGAATGTCGTCAAGCCGAGAAGCAAGCTAGTAGTACTGTAGTAGTAGTAGCAGCTGCTACCTATTAGTTTTTTTATTTGACTACTTAGGAAGGGCAAAACCCCACGTTGACCTGCTCCCAAGAAGCCATCCAGCAATCGGAAAGATACTGTCGGTGTAAGTAAACGACTGAACATATTCCTTCTAGCTGGTTAATTTATTATATTTTATCTGCCACTGAGACAGATGATGTGTGGCTAGCAAGGTTTCATGATGTCCACAATTCTCTTGCAATGCAAGAATGACCTCAACCTATTAGCAAACATACAGTCCATTAGAATAATTCAAATTCAATAATATAAAACAGAGCCACCTTCCTGATGGGCCGACCCAAGGTGGTGAAGGTAGGCAACAACACCTCCACTTCGCTGATCCTCAACACGGGGGCCCCACAAGGGCGTGTGCTCAGTGGTAGGCCTGATTACCAACAACGACGAGACAGCCTACAGGGAGGTGGTGAGGGCCATGGCGGAGTGGTGCCAGGTAAATAACCTCTCCCTCAACGTCAACAAAACGAAGGAGCTGATCGTGGACTTCAGGAGACAGCAGAGAGAGCACGCCCCCATCCACATCGACAGGGCCACAGACGGTGAAAAGCTTCAAGTTCCTCGGCGTGCACATCACTGACAACCTGAAATTGACCACCCACACAGTGGTGAAGAAGGTGCAACAGCGCCTCTTCAACCTCAGGAAGCTGAAGAAATTCGGCTTAGCCCCTAAGACCCTCACAGACTTCTACAGATGCACCATTGAGAGCATCCTGTTGGGCTGTATCACCGCCTGGTACGGCAATTGCACCGTCCGCAACCACAAGGCTCTCCAAAGTGTGGTTCGGTCAGCCCAACGCATCACTGGGGGCACACTGCCTGCCCTCCAGGACATCTACAGCACCCGGTGTCACAGGAAGGCCAAGAAGATCATCAAGGACCTCAGCCACCCGAGGCACGGCCTGTTCACCCGCTACCATCTAGAAGGCGGAGACAGTACAGGTGAATCAAAGCTGGGACCGAGAAACTGAGAAACAGCTTTTATCTGAATGTCACCACTAGCCTGCCTCCGCCCAGTACCCTGCCCTGAACTTTACTCACTGTTACTAGCCGGCTACCACCTGGTACTCTACCCTGCACCTTAGAGACTGCTGCCCTATGTACCGTACGTAGTCACTGAACACTGGGCACTTTAATAATGTTTACATACTCGCAACCAATGAGATTAGATTTGATGTAGTGTATTTCTGGAGATGGAGGTGTTGGGGCCCTGTCAGGCCCCTCCTGTAGGACACCTCACTGATCGAGGCTCATCATACTGTTATTGTTTAACTCTATTACATTTTTTAAAAATTGTGTTGGTATTGTCCAGGTGTCCTGCCGTGTGCGACCTCTGGTAGCGGAGGATGAGGAATGCTGTATTGATCAGCAACGCCACAATCCAGCTGCACGTTCCTGACGGACTCAAAGCCAACAGAAATGGAGAATTCAAGGAGGTGTGTGTCTGTGAAACCGCTGTGTGAGTGAAAGCCAGCTGCTGCTGCAAGAGAGAGAGAAAATATTTGAAATCAGTAAAGGAAGATATTGGTGTGACTGCTTTACGTGTGAATGTGAGCATACATTATTTGTCATGTTTGTCGATGAAGCCAAACAAGTTGCTGGATCTAACAGAAGGTAATAAACATTTCCCAAGTCTCTAACAAGCCCTTTGCTTTGACAGACCCAGTACTGCTTCAAGAAGGTATTCGGCATCAAGACGTCCCAGATGGAATTGTTTGAGGATGTTGCCAAGCCCCTCGTTGATGACCTCATTCATAGCAAGAACGGTAAGAAGAAACAGGATAAATCCTTTTTGTGTTCTATTGCCAAGTACTGTATATCAACGACTGGTAATCTGTGATCTATCCTATGTTTCCTATAGGTGTAGAATCCACCCAGTCAGTGATGCACCAGCTGATCCAGAACCTGCCCGCCAGCGAGATCACGGACCCCCATGATGACGTCACCCTGCCCCGCCTCATAGAGGTGCTGGAGAAGAGACACAAGATCAGGCAGATGGTGACCCAGGAGTACAACATAGGTGAGAAAGGAATAAAACCATTTGTCCTGTCTGCAAATGGTTTCGTTCAGTTCTCGTAGACCGAACGTTCACTTTTTTTTGGTTCCTTTGTCAAATGCCATTCATTCATTTATGGTCAACCACAGTGGTTCATTTATGTTCGTCCTCAACCTGGTTTTACTCTGAGGAGGGTTGGTAGGTCATCAACAAATGGTCTGGTCGACCACTGACCACAGACTCATCGTGCTGCTCATAGGGCTTGTTGATCACCTCTTCATTTATATCCCTCCTCTTTCATCCTCCATCCTCCTCCTCTTTCATCCTCCTCCTCCTCCATCCTCCTCCTCTTTCATCCTCCTCCATCCTCTTCCAGCCAACATGGTGAGGTCCATGCTCCAGGAGCTGGACAGTAGCCTGGTCTCCAAGGAGAAGTTCATCCACAACCAGAAGATTGAGATTGACCGCCTGGAGAAAAAGTCTAAGATGCTTGAGTACAAGGTAAGGCAATTAGATAATATACAATATGATAATTATTATGAATTCATAATTCTGTACAAGTTAAGGCAATTAGATAATCCACTACTCACCTTCACCACAAGCTGGACGAGTCAAGCCAGGTAGTTTTTGTTGGCGTAGAAATAGAATGTCTAGAATGGACTTTCCTATTCAAGTCAATGTTCAGTGGTGGGTGATATTGGCGGCCATATTGAGTGTACCCATGGTGGGTGATATTGGCGGCCATATTGAGTGTACCCATGGTGGGTGATATTGGCGGCCATATTGAGTGTACCCATGGGTGTGAGACCAGTCAGATTGCCTTGGTCAGAGGGACTTTGTCTTTTTCTAGGGATTTTTATGTGTATGGTTCTTGGTCTGGGCCGTCCACTGTCAATATTAACCTCTCTCTCTCTCTTTCTATGTGTCCATGCAGATTGATTGGCATCTTGCAGAAGATCACTGTGACTAACCTCTCTCTCGCTCTCTCAGATTGACATCCTGCAGAAGACCACCACCATCTGATGTGATGTGGTCCGTGTCAACCACTCACCGGGTTCCTCCATTCAGCCGTAAGAGGAGGTCGTCAGAGGAAAACGCTGTCCAGGGGGACGACCGTATGGAGGGCGACTGGACAGACGTGGAGACCAGGGTAAGAGACGGGGTTTCACTCACTACGCTGGCTATTGTACTGTTCAGCCAGGTCCTAGATCGGTTTGTGCCGTCTTGCCAACTCATATGGTCATTGTCACGCGTTGGCCCTTGACTGACCAAAGGCGTTTGCAAGACCGCACAATCATATCTTGGACCAGGCTGTCATCATAACCATTCTAGAATCTTCCACACTGTGTGTTCCAGTGTTCTCTGGCTGTAGAGATGAGGTCTGGATCTAACCTGGGTCCAGGATACCAGCACCGTGGATATCAGAGGTAAGAGAGTCTTTTCTTCCGTATGTCTGTGATACCTTCAAACATGTCTGCTGAAAATGTTCTAAATGAATATATTTCTAAAGGCAGTGTAACTGTTGTAATGTGTCGTTGATTTGGGTTTTAGGCGCAGAAAGCCCTGAGAAGAACCTCTGCTGTCAGGGATGCTCCATACACCTCACCCCTCAACCCCTCCCTCCCTCCCTCCTCAAACCTCACCCCCTCCCTCCCTCCTCAACCCTCACCCCCTCCCTCCTCAACCCTCACCCTCCCTCCTCCCTCCCTCCTCAACCCTCCCTCCTCAACCCTCACCTCCTCCCTCCCTCCTCAAACCTCACCCCCTCCCTCCTCAACCCTCCCTCCTCAACCCTCCCTCCTCCCTCCCTCCTCAACCCTCCCTCCTCAACCCTCACCTCCTCCCTCCCTCCTCAAACCTCACCCCCCTCCCTCCCTCCTCAACCCTCCCTCCTCAACCCTCCCTCCTCAACCCTCACCTCCTCCCTCCCTCCTCAAACCTCACCCCCCCTCCCTCCTCAACCCTCACCCCCTCCCTCCTCAACCCTCACCTCCTCCCTCCCCAACCCTTTTATATATGAAAAACAATGTGTGTGTGTATAGTTCACCAAAGCTTATTTTATAAAATATTTTGGTGTGTTTTGTGATCACATATAAAGCCAGTATTCACTGAATGCATGGATCATGATTCAGCCAAAGATGGACTGCTGTGTTGTGGTTCTGCTTGACAATGACCATAGGAGTTGGCAAGACCGCACAAACTGATCTGGGACCAGGCTAATGTTAGGATACATTTTGTTCAGTGAAATATTTAGTCTGTTTTTCTGTCTCTTGCTTGGCACTATTTAGTTCAAGCCTTCATTCATGTTCAGTTGATATTATATTTACAGATCTCTCTGCTCGTTGTGTGGAGATATTTTCTTCTGGCACAAACTAAACTGATCTGCACAGCATTAATTGTAACACTCGTTAAGGAATTAAATTCCTTCAAAGAACCTTTTTGTGTTTAAATTTTTTTTGTGATAAGCAATGTAATGAGTTTTTCAATGTTAAAGCAGTGAGTTACGGTGTGAAGTCATGAAACGCCTAACAAACTAAGTTATGGTACACAATTCAAATACCCCTCTTAGAATATTCCCATGTAGCTCGGTTGGTAGAGCATGGCTCTTGCAACGCCAGGGTTGTGGGTTCGATTCCCACGAGGGACCAGTATGAAAATGTATGCACTCACTAACTGTAAGTCGCTCTGGGTAAGAGCGTCTGCTAAATGACTACAATGGAAATGTAAACAAATAAATAATAAAAGACAGTGAATGAACAGTAGATGGCAGCACTAGACTGGATATTATAGAGGAGCATCACTAGACTGGATATTATAGAGGAGCATCACTAGACTGGATATTATAGAGGACCAGCTGTTCTGTTCCCACAAAATGAACTAAGCATGCTCTGGAGGTGGAAAGAGATGTGGGGGTGCTGCATAAATCCATCCCCATCCCCACATGGGAACCCAGCCTGTGATGGAACATCTGGTAGAAGCCAGTGTGCCTGAATTATTGGACCATGAATGATTGGAGCCACAGGGAATGAGTTTACATTGGAGTCCTCGCTCTGGTATCTAGTGTGATGGCAGGAATCTGTGAGTGGGAGGTATTGGAGGAGTCGACAGCAGGGAGTGATCATGTGGTCCTCTGTAGCTCAATTGGTAGAGCATGGCGCTTGTAACGCCAGGGTGGTGGGTTCGATCCCCGGGACCACCCATACGTAAACATGATAGGCAGGAAGTAAGGGTGCAGCAGCAGCACCCTGAAAAATCAGGATTTGTTTTTTAAAAAATTGTAAGAACAATTCTTCTAATTCAATTCCCTCAAGTTTTCAGGCTCATCATGTCACTTTTCAGACAGTCTAGCTATACTGGGAATGATTTAAAACAAACCCTGCAGTCAATTTCTGAAACTAAGTGCATTCATTACATCAACTGGGAAATGTTCAAATATTTAACTCCAATTCAATTAGGGAATTCAAGAAATGAATTGAATTTTATGTTAAATTGGAATTGACCCCTACCCTGCAGCTTTCACAGTGCTCACATTTCTAACCCAATGTCTCCTTCTGAGGTCTGGGTTATTTCAATGTCTGCTGTTTGGATTATTTCAATATCTGCAGTCTGGGTTAAACTGACTGAATATCCCAACCTAAAGAATGATAATGCCATTCTGGAGCATTCCAGTGGAGGCTCCTTAGAGCCAAACATTGTCCACATCATTCAATGACCCTTCATGTTTGTAAATCATTCACCACAATATAACGTGTCATCTCGTTAATCCTCCCTCAAGGTTATTACAAGGTATTTATTTGTAAAAAATAGCCACGGCTGGTCCAAAGCGTTGAGGCAGTCAGTGTTTTCTCTCCTCTCCTCCAAGCCTCGGAGACCATCAGTGTTTCCTCCCCTCCAAGCCTCAGAGACCGTCAGTGTTTCCTCTCCTCCAAGCCTCAGAGACCGTCAGTGTTTCCTCTCCTCCAAGCCTCAGAGACAGTCAGTGTTTCCTCTCCTCTCCTCCAAGCCTCAGAGACCGTCAGTGTTTCCTCCCCTCTCCTCCAAGCCTCAGAGACCGTCAGTGTTTCCTCCCCTCTCCTCCAAGCCTCAGAGACCGTCAGTGTTTCCTCCCCTCTCCTCCAAGCCTCAGAGACCGTCAGTGTTTCCTCCCCTCTCCTCCAAGCCTCAGAGACCGTCAGTGTTTCCTCCCCTCTCCTCCAAGCCTCAGAGACCGTCAGTGTTTCCTCTCCTCCAAGCCTCAGAGACCGTCAGTGTTTCCTCTCCTCCAAGCCTCAGAGACCGTCAGTGTTTCCTCCCCTCTCCTCCAAGCCTCAGAGACCGGCAGTGTTTCCTCCCCTCTCCTCCAAGCCTCAGAGACCGTCAGTGTTTCCTCCCCTCTCCTCCAAGCCTCAGAGACCGTCAGTGTTTCCTCCCCTCTCCTCCAAGCCTCAGAGACCGTCAGTGTTTCCTCCCCTCTCCTCCAAGCCTCAGAGACCGTCAGTGTTTCCTCCCCTCTCCTCCAAGCCTCAGAGACCGTCAGTGTTTCCTCCCCTCTCCTCCAAGCCTCAGAGACCGTCAGTGTTTCCTCTCCTCCAAGCCTCAGAGACCGTCAGTGTTTCCTCCCCTCTCCTCCAAGCCTCAGAGACCGTCAGTGTTCCCTCCCCTCTCCTCCAAGCCTCAGAGACCGTCAGTGTTTCCTCCCCTCTCCTCCAAGCCTCAGAGACCGTCAGTGTTTCCTCCCCTCTCCTCCAAGCCTCAGAGACCGTCAGTGTTTCCTCCCCTCTCCTCCAAGCCTCAGAGACCGTCAGTGTTTCCTCCCCTCTCCTCCAAGCCTCAGAGACCGTCAGTGTTTCCTCCCCTCTCCTCCAAGCCTCAGAGACCGTCAGTGTTTCCTCCCCTCTCCTCCAAGCCTCAGAGACCGTCAGTGTTTCCTCCCCTCTCCTCCAAGCCTCAGAGACCGTCAGTGTTTCCTCCCCTCTCCTCCAAGCCTCAGAGACCGTCAGTGTTTCCTCCCCCTCTCCTCCAAGCCTCAGAGACCGTCAGTGTTTCCTCCCCTCTCCTCCAAGCCTCAGAGACCGTCAGTGTTTCCTCTCCTCCAAGCCTCAGAGACCGTCAGTGTTTCCTCTCCTCTCCTCCAAGCCTCAGAGACCGTCAGTGTTTCCTCCCCTCTCCTCCAAGCCTCAGAGACCGTCAGTGTTTCCTCCCCTCTCCTCCAAGCCTCAGAGACCGTCAGTGTTTCCTCCCCTCTCCTCCAAGCCTCAGAGACCGTCAGTGTTTCCTCCCCTCTCCTCCAAGCCTCAGAGACCGTCAGTGTTTCCTCCCCTCTCCTCCAAGCCTCAGAGACCGTCAGTGTTTCCTCCCTCTCCTCCAAGCCTCAGAGACCGTCAGTGTTTCCTCTCCTCCAAGCCTCAGAGACCGTCAGTGTTTCCTCCCCTCTCCTCCAAGCCTCAGAGACCGTCAGTGTTTCCTCCCCTCTCCTCCAAGCCTCAGAGACCGTCAGTGTTTCCTCCCCTCTCCTCAAAGCCTCAGAGACCGTCAGTGTTTCCTCTCCTCCAAGCCTCAGAGACCGTCAGTGTTTCCTCCCCTCTCCTCCAAGCCTCAGAGACCGTCAGTGTTTCCTCCCTCTCCTCCAAGCCTCAGAGACCGTCAGTGTTTCCTCCCCTCTCCTCCAAGCCTCAGAGACCGTCAGTGTTTCCTCCCCTCTCCTCCAAGCCTCAGAGACCGTCAGTGTTTCCTCCCCTCTCCTCCAAGCCTCAGAGACCGTCAGTGTTTCCTCTCCTCCAAGCCTCAGAGACCGTCAGTGTTTATGAGACCGTCAGTGTTTCCTCCCCTCTCCTCCAAGCCTCAGAGACCGTCAGTGTTTCCTCCCCTCTCCTCCAAGCCTCAGAGACCGTCAGTGTTTCCTCTCCTCCAAGCCTCAGAGACCGTCAGTGTTTATGAGACCGTCAGTGTTTCCTCCCCTCTCCTCCAAGCCTCAGAGACCGTCAGTGTTTCCTCCCCTCTCCTCCAAGCCTCAGAGACCGTCAGTGTTTCCTCCCCTCTCCTCCAAGCCTCAGAGACCGTCAGTGTTTCCTCTCCTCCAAGCCTCAGAGACCGTCAATGTTTCCTCCCCTCTCCTCCAAGCCCCGGAGACCGTCAGTGTTTCCTCTCCTCCAAGCCTCAGAGACCGTCAGTGTTGCCTCCCCTCTCCTCCAAGCCTCAGAGACCGTCAGTGTTTCCTCTCCTCCAAGCCTCAGAGACCGTCAGTGTTTCCTCTCCTCCAAGCCTCAGAGACCGTCAGTGTTTCCTCTCCTCCAAGCCTCAGAGACCGTCAGTGTTTCCTCCCCTCTCCTCCAAGCCTCAGAGACCGTCAGTGTTTCCTCCCCTCTCCTCCAAGCTTCAGAGACCGTCAGTGTTTCCTCTCCTCCAAGCCTCAGAGACCGTCAGTGTTTATGAGACCGTCAGTGTTTCCTCCCCTCTCCTCCAAGCCTCAGAGACCGTCAGTGTTTCCTCCCCTCTCCTCCAAGCCTCAGAGACCGTCAGTGTTTCCTCCCCTCTCCTCCAAGCCTCAGAGACCGTCAGTGTTTCCTCCCCTCTCCTCCAAGCCTCAGAGACCGTCAGTGTTTCCTCACCTCTCCTCCAAGCCTCAGAGACCGTCAGTGTTTCCTCCCCTCTCCTCCAAGCCTCAGAGACCGTCAGTGTTTCCTCCCCTCTCCTCCAAGCCTCAGAGACCGTCAGTGTTTCCTCTCCTCTCCTCCAAGCCTCAGAGACCGTCAGTGTTTCCTCCCCTCTCCTCCAAGCCTCAGAGACCGTCAGTGTTTCCTCCCCTCTCCTCCAAGCCTCAGAGACCGTCAGTGTTTCCTCTCCTCCAAGCCTCAGAGACCGTCAGTGTTTATGAGACCGTCAGTGTTTCCTCCCCTCTCCTCCAAGCCTCAGAGACCGTCAGTGTTTATGAGACCGTCAGTGTTTCCTCCCCTCTCCTCCAAGCCTCAGAGACCGTCAGTGTTTCCTCCCCTCTCCTCCAAGCCTCACACTTAGCAGAGAACCCAAGCTGTGATTTACATTACACCAGACCACTCTAACTATTCTCCATTTTGGCTGATGGGAATCTGACCAATGGCCATTGTCTCTCCCCGACCCCTGCTTCACCCCCACCCTGGTCACATGACCCACCTCTACCCTGTTTACATGACCCACCTCCACCCTGGTCACATGACCCACCTCTACCCTGTTCACATGACCCACCTCCACCCTGGTCACATGACCCACCTCTACCCTGTTCACATGACCCACCTCCACCCTGGTCACATGACAGGGGTCATTACAATTACAGTCAAGCATCTTGCTAAACGCTAACCCAGCAGAGGTGGGGGTGGTGTGGTGGGCAGCTAGAGCTCTCCTCTCTCCAGCAGGTCCTGTGGTCAGGAGCTCTGATCACTGTGTGTGTTCCAGCCAGCCAGCTGTCTCTGTGGTCAGGAGCTCTGGTACACTTGGTCTGACTTGGCAAGGTTTGACCCTTGCTTGGTGGTTACATCACAGCTGCAACACCTTACTAAAGCAGGAAAAGGCCAGTTACAGAACTAGGGAACAGGAGTGACAGCCAGCCAGCCAGCCAGCCCCCTGCCTGCCAGGTAAACACTCCCTTCAGAGCAAAAGGCCCAGTTCCTGACCTTGACTACCACGACTGAAACCTGACCACAGACACATGAGCCTCATTTAGACGTTGCCGCTATGTCTGTAATGCTGCTAAAGATCCACCTCCATTCCAGCACTCCATTAAAGCCAGTAGCATCATTCACAGACTAGCACGGGGTCACTCACACCGTATTAAAAATATAGCTTTTGTAACTGAGCGTCATATAATGTGCTCTCACTCTTAAGGACAGGGCCTGTAACCAACTGCACTTCAATCACAGGAGGCTGGTGACACCTTCATTGGGGAGGACAGGCTCATGGTAATGGCTGGTATGGAATGGTAATGAATGAATGGAATGGTAATGTATGAATGGAATGGCAATTTATGAATGGAATGGTAATGTATGAATGGAATGGTAATTTATGAATGGAATGGTAATTTATGGAATGGTAATGTATGAATGGAATGGTAATTTATGGAATGGTAATGTATGAATGGAATGGTAATTTATGGAATGGTAATGTATGGAATGGTAATGTATGAATGGAATGGTAGTGATCTCCATTTACTTCATCCCAGTCATCCTTTTGAACCGTCCTCCCCTCTGTGACTGTTAACAGTTAGCCTGAATGTCCCAGTGACATTAAGAAGGTTATTACCAGTTGAAGGGAAAGGGTTTGGAATAAATAACATGGGTCATACCAGCCTGAGCCCTGCTCTTTGTCCGGACTCCAGATCTCTGTGTGTCTGGCAAGGTGGGGAGACGGGGAGATTCTCGTTTGGCGAAAAGACAGTCCTCTCTCCTCCATCCTCTCCTCCGTGAACCGGAAACCGATAAGTGGTGGAGGAGACTGTCAATTTGTTTGTAAGTGAACGGAAGAGGGTCCTGCCCTCCTCCAGAGACTCCTTTCATCGAGGAGACGCGTGTATCCTACCGCAGAATAGTTTTGAATCGGCTGGGGGGTTTTTTTGTCAGGAGAAAAATATGCACACCATTTTAAAAACAATATGCTACTTATTGACCTCTCTATTACCTTTGACCTTTTTCAAAAGGAGGCAATCGAGGACGCAGGAGCTAATCTAAATGAGAAAAGGCCAGGGTGTTATGCATCTCCGCAAAGCTCCTCTGCTCAGCTGCTTCCTCTGTGAACTGTCACAACCAGGAAGTATTTATAGTGGTATGGTGGCAGGAGGCAGCACATTGGGAGACAGATGTCACCGTACAGTACATCTCTAGGGTTAGACTGATGTTACAGTACATCTCTAGGGTTAGACTGATATTACAGTACATCTCTAGGGTTAGACTGATGTTACAGTACATCTCTAGGGTTAGACAGATGTTACAGTACATCTCTAGGGTTAGACTGATGTTACAGTACATCTCTAGGGTTAGACTGATGTTACAGTACATCTCTAGGGTTAGACTGATGTTACAGTACATCTCTAGGGTTAGACTGATGTCACCGTACAGTACATCTCTAGGGTTAGACTGATGTTACAGTACATCTCTAGGGTTAGACTGATGTTACAGTACATCTCTAGGGTTAGACTGATGTTACAGTACATCTCTAGGGTTAGACAGATGTCACCGTACAGTACATCTCTAGGGTTAGACTGATGTTACAGTACATCTCTAGGGTTAGACTGATGTTACAGTACATCTCTAGGGTTAGACAGATGTCACCGTACAGTACATCTCTAGGGTTAGACTGATGTTACAGTACATCTCTAGGGTTAGACTGATGTTACAGTACATCTCTAGGGTTAGACTGATGTTACAGTACATATCTAGGGTTAGACTGATGTTACAGTACATCTCTAGTGTTAGACTGATGTTACAGTACATATCTAGGGTTAGACAGATGTCACCGTACAGTACATCTCTAGGGTTAGACTGATGTTACAGTACATCTCTAGGGTTAGACAGATGTCACCGTACAGTACATCTCTAGGGTTAGACTGATGTTACAGTACATATCTAGGGTTAGACTGATGTTACAGTACATATCTAGGGTTAGACTGATGTTACAGTACATATCTAGGGTTAGACTGATGTTACAGTACATCTCTAGGGTTAGACTGATGTAACAGTACATCTCTAAACACAACACATCAACAAACCGGAGGATGTGAACTAAATCAGCAGCCTCATATTCAGCTTCACTACATGTGTACTCTTCATCGAACATCTCGTGTGTTATGTAAAGAAACTGGAGGAGGACAATGTATCTGTTACTCTAAGACATTGGTGACATTACGTATCAGTCACCATGGGGCCTGGGCGGGTGGAGCAATAGACAATAGAGGAATTGTTACATTATACAATACAATGATATATATAATGTCACTCACTCAACGATGCATCACAATGCCTGCACCAGCGTAGGTCCCCCACGGGAATCGAACCCACAACCCTGGCATTGCAAGCGGCATGCTCTACCAACTACACAATACAATACTATAAAATGTCACGCTAACGCAAAGATTCATCAGAATGCCTTCGTCAGCATAGATCCCCCAACACCAACTGTAAATTATTGATTTTGACGGTGATGCTTTTGGACAAATCTATGAGACTTTTCATCTGATGGTCATCAATAAGTCATGTGATTAAATTGTTCATACCAAACTCATTTATATTTCAACACAAAAATTTGATTTGGAACTGAGAGCAAAAATAAACGGAAGGGGCAGAGTGCTGTGCATGGTGCCGTGCCTCCTGTGTGTGTGGCTGTGGCAGCAGGTGCTAGCTGACTGTGTATATGTCTGTACCAGTGGTGCTCGGCGCCGTTTTAAGATGAGCATGGCCTTATTTCTATTACAGCATATTGGATGACTGTCATTCATATTCCATTCACCCAGCTCAATGTAACATCGATAGGTTTAGGATACTACATGATACTCTAATGTTCCCTATACCCATCATGAGGTTGCTACAACCTAGCCTATGAATGAAAGTTTACAACGTAGGTGCACACAGGTCGAGAGACACATTTGAGGTGACAGACACTCTTGCCTGTGTCGGGCTGATCTAGGGTTTAATCATTAGTCCAATAGTTGCAAACAAGAGTTTCTATTGGACAAATTCAGGTATGTTTATCCCTTGTTTCGTTCCGTTTGCTTCCGTTTAAGAAATGTTTTCCAACAGAATCGGCGGAATGAATACACCCCCTGATCACGTGTAAACACAGTTCACATTCATAGTAGCCACGTTGTATTCCTTCTCGCATCTACGCGCTCTCCTCCTCTCACCTTTTCCCTTCAATTGTTGACTTCAATGCACAACATACAGTTGAAGTCGGAAGTTTACATACACCTTAGCCAAATACATTTAAACTCAGTTTTTCACAATTCCTGACATTTAATCCTAGTAAAAATGACCTGTTTTAGGTCAGTTAGGATCACCTCTTTATTTTAAGAATGTGAAATGTCAGAATAATAGTAGAGAGAATGATTTATTTCAGCTTGTATTTCTTTCATCACATTCCCAGTGCGTCAGAAGTTTACATACACTCAATTAGTATTTGGTAGCATTGCCTTTAAATTGTTTAACTTGGGTCAAACGTTTCGGGTAGCCTTCCACAAGCTTCCCACAATAAGTTGGGTGAATTTTGGCCCATTCCTCCTGACAGAGCTGGTGTAACTGAGTCAGGTTTGTAGGCCTCCTTGCTCGCACACGCTTTTTCAGTTCTGCCCACAAATGTTCTATAGGGTTGAGATCAGGGCTTTCTGATGGCCACTCCAATACCTTGACTTTGTTGTCCTTAAGCCATTTTGGCACAACTTTGGAAGTATGCTTGGGGTCATTGTCCATTTGGAAGCCCATTTGCGACCAAGCTTTAACTTCCTGACTGATGTTGCTTGAATATATATCCAAATAATTTGTCTTCCTCATGATGCCATCTATTTTGTGAAGTGTACCAGTCCCTCCTGCAGCAAAACACCCCCACAGCATGATGCTGCCACCCCCGTGCTTTGCGGTTGGGATGGTGTTCTTCGGCTTGCAAGCAACCCCCTTTTTCCTCCAAACATAACAATGGTCATTATGGCCAAACAGTTCTATTTTTGTTTCATCAGACCAGAGGACATTTCTCCAAAAAGTACGATCTTTGTCCCCATGTGCAGTTGCAAACCATAGTCTGTCTTTTTTTATGGCGGTTTTGGAACAGTGGCTTCTTCCTTGCTGAACAGCCTTTTCAGGTTATGTCGATATAGGACTCGTTTTACTGTGGATATAGATACTTTTGTACCTGTTTCCTCCAGCATCTTCACAAGGTCCTTTGCTGTTGTTCTGGGATTGATTTGCACCAAAGTACGTTCATCTCTAGGAGACAGAACGCGTTTCCTTCCTGAGCGGTATGACGGCTGCGTGGTCCCATGGTGTTTATACTTGCATACTATTGTTTGTAGAGATGAACAGGGTACCTTCAGGCATTTGGAAATTGCTCCCAAGGATGAACCAGACTTGTGGAGGTCTACCATTTTTTTGCTGAGGTCTTGACTGATTTCATTTGATTTTCCCATGATGTCAAGCAAAGAGGCACTGAGTTTGAAGGTAGGCCTTGAAATACATCCACAGGTACATCTCCAATTGACTCAAATGATGTCAATTAGCCTATCAGAAGCTTCTAAAACCATGACATAATTTTCTGGAATTTTCCAAGCTGTTTAAAGACACAGTCAACTTAGTGTATGTAAACTTCTGACCCACTAGAATTGTGATACAGTGAAATAATCTCTCTGTAAACAATTGTTGGAAAAATTACTTGTGTCATGCACAAATTAGATGTCCTAACCAACTTGCCAAAACTATAGTTTGTTAATAAGACATTTGTGGAGTGGTTGAAAAACGAGTTTTAATGACTCCAACCTAAGTGTATGTAAACTTCCGACTTCAACTGTATAAGCTGTATGTGACCAGGCGAAAAAACCTTTCCGAGCCAAACCTTCATATCATAACTGCTGACCGCTACACACAGCCTACATCATTGTCACCATATCAGCTAAAGTAAAGTCATAGTCAACATAGCTAATAGAACTAACACGTTAGTAAACCCGCTACAATCATGCAGTACAGTGTACAGTCAGTAAGCAGTTACACCGGCGGGCCTCTGTGGCAATAAATTAGTAAAACCAAAAGCTTACCTTGACTTGGAAGAGTTCCAGTGTTGGATAGTCATAGCCAGCTAGCTTACATAGCATCCCTCTGTTTGAGCCCGGTGTTTGAGTAGGCTAAACTAGCTAGCTGCATTTGCTAGCTAAGTGAAAGTGGAAAAAAAAAAAGGAAATATAAAACTCTCTCTCTCTTGCTTCTTCTTTTCATTTTTGAAGAAATTAATTTGTTCAAAACTGTTCAACTATTGTCTGTCTCTCTCTCTTTGACTCAACTACTCACCACATTTTATGCACTGCAGCGCTAGCTGTAGCTTATGCTTTCATTTACTGATCCTTTGATTGGGTGGACAACACGTCAGTTTCATGCTGCAAGAGCTCTGATAGGTTGGAGGACGTCCTCTGGAAGTTGTCATAATTACTGTGTAAGTCCATGGAAGGGGGTGAGAACCATGAGCCTCCTAGGTTTTGTATTGAAGTCAATGTACCCAGAGGAGGACGGAAGCTAACTGTCCTCCGGCTACACCATGGTGCTACCCTACAGAGTGCTGTTGAGGATACTGTAGACCTTCATTGCAAAACAGTGTGTTTTAATCAATTATTTGGTGACGTGAATATATTTAGTATAGTTTTATCTAAAAAAATATGACTATTTTTATGTTTCACTATTTTTATTAAATTCACTGAGGAGGATGGTCCTCCCTTTCCTCCTCTGAGGAGCCTCCACTGGTCTGTACAGATGAAGTAGCCCTAAGGAGCATCTCTCTGTAATGTAACACTATAGCCTGGCTGACTGACTGGCTCAAAGTGTTGACATTCAACCTGACACTACTAGCCTGTCTGAATCTGGAGACACATGGAGCAGTGGGGAGGTCTGAATCTGGAGACACATGGAGCAGTGGGGTGGTCTGAATCTGGAGACATGGAGCAGTCTGAATCTGGAGACATGGAGCAGTGGGGAGGTCTGAATCTGGAGACACATGGAGCAGTGGGGTGGTCTGAATCTGGAGACACATGGAGCAGTGGGGTGGTCTGAATCTGGAGACACATGGAGCAGTGGGGTGGTCTGAATCTGGAGACACATGGAGCAGTGGGGTGGTCTGAATCTGGAGACACATGGAGCAGTGGGGTGGTCTGAATCTGGAGACACATGGAGCAGTGGGGAGGTCTGAATCTGGAGACACATGGAGCAGTGGGGAGGTCTGAATCTGGAGACACATGGAGCAGTGGGGAGGTCTGAATCTTTAATCTGGATTAAAATAACTTGTGTTAGTGTCATATACACACTCAGCAATATAACGTATTAAACACAGTCCAGGTATGTTTTGAAGATGAGCAAACATTCCAGCTGGAGACAATACATTTGATATATTTCGTCCAGAACCTGAACACAAACAATTCTATTCTATTTACGTGAACTATCAGAGAAGCAATAAAGTTCAATTAAAGGGAACAAACACCATAAATCATGGTTTATTCCAATAGTAACAGATTATGATTTATAGCCTGGGTTGATCCTTTAACCTTATCCAGACAAGTAGCAGTAGACACACCTGGGTTCAAATACTATCTGAAATCATTTCTGGGTTTGATTGAACTCTCCCGGTGTAATGGAACCTATAGAGTATCAGTACACAGCTCAGCCCATCTGGCACCAGGCAGGCTAAAGCAAACTCTGGTATCTGAACCCGGGTCTGGCAGTAACAGGGTGAAGTGTTGGTTATTCAATAGCTCGGGGTCATGCAGGTCATTGGGCCGACTGTTGCTGCCAGGCTCCTTTTACTGCTACACTAGCGATAATCAGCTGATATTACCGCTGTCAGGGTTGTGTGTGTGTGTGTGTGTGTCTGTGTGTGTCTGTGTGTGTGTGTGTGTGTGTGTGTGTGTGCATGCATGCCTCCTTGCGCACTTGCGTGTTTATTTATTTATTGAACCCAGTATTTTATTTTTACCAGGTAAGTTGACTGAGAACACATTCTGATTTACAGCAATGACACAGTGGACACAGAGGACACATCATCCACCCGATGACAAGTATCCCTAACCCCAGCTGCTCTGCCCGCTCTTCTGTCATGTGGGGAGGGAGGGGTGAGAGAGAGAGAGAGTTGAGAGAAAGAGAGCGAGGTGAGTGAGAGAGTGAGAGGGAGGGTACACAGTTCATCACCCCTACATGCCTGTGTCCCCCCCCTCCCCACAGCCCCCTCTCTGGCTGGCCAACCTCTAGAAGCCCCGGTAGCGCTGCAGTGTTCTGAGTTAACCATAAGCTCCAGGGGAGAGTCAACCTGAACCGCAGGCTCCAGGGGAGAGTCAACCTGAACCGCAGGCTCCAGGGGAGAGTCAACCTGAACCACAGGCTCCAGGGGGAGAGTCAACCTGAACCACAGGCTCCGGGGAGAGTCAACCTGAACCACAGGCTCCAGGGGGAGAGTCAACCTGAACCACAGGCTCCAGGGGAGAGTCAACCTGAACCACAGGCTCCAGGGGAGAGTCAACCTGAACCACAGGCTCCAGGGGAGAGTCAACCTGAACCACAGGCTCCGGGGGAGAGTCAACCTGAACCACAGGCTCCAGGGGGAGAGTCAACCTGAACCACAGGCTCCAGGGGAGAGTCAACCTGAACCACAGGCTCAAGGGGAGAGTCAACCTGAAGCCATCAATCAGGTGTTTCATTGTTCCAGGATTTTTCCTCAGACTGTCACAATGTCTTCCTAAATACATGTCCTCATTGTGCGTTGACACAAATATACTCACCAATATACCACAAATATATCTACCAATATAGAAACCAGGATCTGCACAAGGGCCTGGTCAATTTGAACGGGCTTTTATTGCTGCTTATTTTCGAGTTGGTAGCAAGTTACAGTACTTCAGAAACTGCAAAACAAACCTTTTACACTTCAAATCCGCAAACTTTCCTCTAACCTTAATCTATCAGCTAACCTGCTGGATGATTAATTCAAGGCTTTAAATAAGACGGGCAGGGTTGATTCATCGTAGCAGGGTGAGGTGCCGACTCCCTGCTGCCATTTCTGCCCCCTCAGCATGGGGACCTGGGTGTAAAGGCAGAAGGGTGAAGAGCAGCGTGGACACAGCTGCTGTGACCAGCTAGAGCTCATCTAGGATCATCAACTATCAACAGCGGGCCAGTTTTATTATTGAGCAGATGGTCGAGGGGCCGGAACATAATAGCAAATAATTTGTAGACTGCAATTTGACTGCAAGAATCCCAAAGAGATATTACAGTGCATTCAGGAAGTATTCAGACCCCTTCACTTTTTACACATTTTTGTTACGTTACAGCCTTATTCTAAAATGGATTAAATTGTTTTTTTCCCCCTCATCAATCTACACACAATACCCCATAATGACAAAGCGAAAACAGGTTTTTAGAAATGTATGCAAATGTATAAAAAAAAAAAAAAAACTATCACATTTATTTAAGTATTCAGACCCTTTACTCAGTACTTTGTTGAAGCACTTTTGGCAGCGATTACAGCCTCAAGTCTTCTTGGGTATGACGCTACAAGCTTGGCACACCTGTATTTGGGGAGTTTCTCCCATTCTTCTCTGCAGATACTCTCAAGCTCTGTCAGGTTGGATGGGGAACGTCGCTGCACAGCTATTTTCAGGTCTCTCCAGAGATGTTTGATCGGGTTCAAGTCCAGGCTCTGGCTGGGCCACTCAAGGACATTCAGGGTCCCGAAGCCACACCTGCATTGTCTTGGCTGTGTGCTTAGGGTCATTGTCCTGTTGGAAGGTGAACCTTCACCCCAGTCTGAGGTCCTGAGCGCTCTGGAGCAGGTTTTCATCAAGGATCTCTCTGTACTTTGTTCCGTTCATCTTTCCCTCGATTCTGACAAGTCTCCCAGTTCCTGCCGCTGAAAAACATTCCAACAGCATGATGCTGCCACCGCCATGCTTCACCGCAGGGATGGTATTGGCCAGGTGATGAGCGGTGCCTAGTTTCCTCCAGACGTGAAGCTTGGTATTCAGGCCAAAGAGTTCAATCTTGTTTTTATTAGACCAGAGAGTCCTTTAGGTGCCTTTTGGCAAACTCCAAGCAGGCTGTCATGTGCCTGCCTGCCTGCCTGCCTGCCTGTCTGTCTGTCTGCCCCCTCCTCTCTCTCCCTCGCTGGCTCGCCTGCTCTTTCTCTTTGCAATGAAAAACGCTAGTTTAGTCTGGTCTTCAGTCTGTTGTGTGAAGAATAGCTCAGCCTACTCATTGATAGACCATACTTTAGTGAACTTGCGTGAGACATTGCAGGCCAATAAATTCTGAGATACAGCATTGCATAGCCTATACATCTTTTAATTACCGATGCACGGTTCTGACTGTCTGCCTGGTGGCCGGCATGCCCCTCCCCTCTCGTTCTCTCACACTCTCACTAGCTCGCTCTTTCTTTGCTGTGAAAATTGCGAGAGTTTGTGTTCTCGGAAGTAGCCTACTAGCTTCCTCCGTTGCAAAAATACTGAATCTTAGGAGTCGATTCCTAGCAGAATCTAATATTACAGTATTTACACCAGACCCCACTACTCTGATTTACAGTATCTACACCAGACCCCACTACTCTGATTTACAGTAATTACACCAGACCGCACTACTCTGATTTACAGTAATTACACCAGACCCCACTACTCTGATTTACAGTAATTACACCAGACCCCACTACTCTGATTTACAGTATCTACACCAGACCCCACTACTCTGATTTACAGTATCTACACCAGACCCCACTACTCTGATTTACAGTAATTACACCAGACCGCACTACTCTGATTTACAGTAATTACACCAGACCCCACTACTCTGATTTACAGTAATTACACCAGACCCCACTACTCTGATTTACAGTATCTACACCAGACCCCACTACTCTGATTTACAGTAATTACACCAGACCCCACTACTCTGATTTACAGTAATTACACCAGACCCCACTACTCTGATTTACAGTAATTACACCAGACCCCACTACTCTGATTTACAGTAATTACACCAGACCCCACTACTCTGATTTACAGTATCTACACCAGACCCCACTACTCTGATTTACAGTATCTACACCAGACCCCACTACTCTGATTTACAGTAATTACACCAGACCGCACTTTACTCTGATTTACAGTAATTACACCAGACCCCACTACTCTGATTTACAGTAATTACACCAGACCCCACTACTCTGATTTACAGTATCTACACCAGACCCCACTACTCTGATTTACAGTAATTACACCAGACCCCACTACTCTGATTTACAGTATCTACACCAGACCCCACTACTCTGATTTACAGTAATTACACCAGACCCCACTACTCTGATTTACAGTAATTACACCAGACCCCACTACTCTGATTTACAGTAATTACACCAGACCCCACTACTCTGATTTACAGTAATTACACCAGACCCCACTACTCTGATTTACAGTAATTACACCAGACCCCACTACTCTGATTTACAGTAATTACACCAGACCCCACTACTCTGATTTACAGTAATTACACCAGACCCCCACTACTCTGATTTACAGTATTTACACCAGACCCCACTACTCTGATTTACAGTAATTACACCAGACCCCACTACTCTGATTTACAGTATTTACACCAGACCCCACTACTCTGATTTACAGTAATTACACCAGACCCCACTACTCTGATTTACAGTAATTACACCAGACCCCACTACTCTGATTTACAGTATTTACACCAGACCCCACTACTCTGACTATCTGTGGGGGGCGCCAAGCCAGCTAGTCTCCTCTCTGTCCTGTTGGCAGCCAGCCGGTCCTCTGTTTAGGAGCTCTGATCACAGTGTGTGTGTGTGTGTGTCTGTGTGTCTGTGTGTGTGTGTGTGTGTGTGTGTGTGTGTGTTGCAGCCATCCATCCCTGTGGTTAGTAGCTCTGATGGCAGCACCGTGTGTTAGGTCAGAAACAATAACAAACACCTGGGGTTAAGCTCCCTGGGGTTAAGCTCCCTGGGGTTAAGTTAATCATGAAGTCGTAGTAATGATAACTGGGAACTTTGGTTTTAGAAGTGACTATTATTATTATTATATAAACAATCCAAACAGCCTACCCGACCGCTCGGAGGCGTCCGCATGGTCCCAAAGCACACCGTTGTCTCGTTTTGTATCACATTCCAATGATAAAACTGGGGGGGGGGGAACAAAAACGCAATTTCCGCAGTGAAAGTTGCGCCCCTGAATGATAACATTGTGAACAGTGAGCGATTCTTCATTTTGTTCAAATGAATCTGTCAAATGATCTACACTGCTCAAAAAAATAAAGGGAACACTTAAACAATACAATGTAACTCCAAGTCAATCACACTTCTGTGAAATCAAACTGTTCACTTAGGAAGCAACACTGATTGACAATACATTTCACATGCTGTTGTGCAAATGGAATAGACAACAGGTGGAAATTATAGGCAATTAGCAAGACACCCCCAATAAAGGAGTGATTCTGCAGGTGGTGACCACAGACCACTTCTCAGTTCCTATGCTTCCTGGCTGATGTTTTGGTCACTTTTGAATACTGGCGATGCTTTCACTCTAGTGGTAGCATGAGACGGAGTCTACAACCCACACAAGTGGCTCAGGTAGTGCAGCTCATCCAGGATGGCACATCAATGCAAGCTGTGGCAAGAAGGTTTGCTGTGTCTGTCAGCGTAGTGTCCAGAGCATGGAGGCGCTACCAGGAGACAGGCCAGTACATCAGGAGACGTGGAGGAGGCCGTAGGAGGGCAACAACCCAGCAGCAGGACCGCTACCTCCGCCTTTGTGCAAGGAGGAGCAGGGGGAGCACTGCCAGAGCCCTGCAAAATGACCTCCAGCAGGCCACAAATGTGCATGTGTCTGCTCAAACGGTCAGAAACAGACTCCATGAGGGTGGTATGAGGGCCCGACATCCACAGGTGGGGGTTGTGCTTACAGCCCAACACCGTGCAGGATGTTTGGCATTTGCCAGAGAACACCAAGATTGGCAAATTTGCTACTGGCGCCCTGTGCTCTTCACAGATGAAAGCAGGTTCACACTGAGCACATGTGACAGACGTGACAGAGTCTGGAGATGCCGTGGAGAACGTTCTGCTGCCTGCAACATCTTCCAGCATGACCGGTGGGTCAGTCATGGTGTGGGGTGGCATTTCTTTGGGGGCCGCACAGCCCTCCATGTGCTCGCCAGAGGTAGCCTGACTGCCATTAGGTACCGAGATGAGATCCTCAGACCCCTTGTGAGACCATATGCTGGTGCGGTTGGCCCTGGGTTCCTCCTAATGCAAAACAATGCTAGACCTCATGTGGCTGGAGTGTGTCAGCAGTTCCTGCAAGAGGAAGGCATTGATGCTATGGACTGGCCCGCCCGTTCCCCAGACCTGAATCCAATTGAGCACATCTGGGACATCATGTCTCGCTCCAGACTGTCCAGGAGTTTAGTCCAGGTCTGGGAGGAGATCCCTCAAGAGACCATCCGCCACCTCATCAGGAGCATGCCCAGGCGTTGTAGGGAGGTCATACAGGCACGTGGAGGCCACACACACTACTGAGCCTCATTTTGACTTGTTTTAAGGACATTACATCAAAGTTGGATCAGCCTGTAGTGTGGTTTTCCACTTTAATTTTGAGGGTGACTCCAAATCTAGACCTCCATGGGTTGATAAATTTGATTTCCATTGATAATTTTTGTGTGATTTTTGTTGTCAGCACATTCAACTATGTAAAGAGTGGTCCTCTGTAGCTCAGCTGGTAGAGCACGGCGCTTGTAACGCCAAGGTAGTGGGTTCGATCCCCGGGACCACCCATACACAAAAATGTATGCACGCATGACTGTAAGTCGCTTTGGATAAAAGCGTCTGCTAAATGGCATATTATTAAAGAAGAAAGTATTTAATAAGATTATTTCATTCATTCAGATCTAGGATGTGTTATTTTAATGTTCCCTTTATTTTTTTGAGCAGTGTGTACTACCCTCGGTGAGAAGGCCTGTTTGTTTCCTGACCTTGACTACCACGACTGAAACCTGACCACAGACACATGAGCCTCATTTAGAAGTTGCCGTTATGTCTGTAATGCTGCTAAAGATCCACCTCCATTCCAGCACTCCATTAAAGCCAGTAGCATCATTCACAGACTAGCACGGGGTCACTCACACCGTATTAAAAATATAGCTTTTGTAACTGAGCGTCTTGTGACTTTAAATAGTTAATCTACTTAATGTCACTGGGACAGTCAGGCTATTACCAGTTTAAGGGAAAGGGGTTTGGAATAAATAACATGGACCTACAGATGATGATAATAAGATGCTTATAATCCAAGCTGCTTGGCCCTTCCCCTGACTCTGCCTAGGCTCTGACAAGGTTTGGACTAGATGGGATACAGCTTTTGTCATAATTGTAGTATTTAGTTTTTATCAGCAGGATACTCTTCCTGAGGTCCAAACAGGGTTAAAACAGTTACATCACAACAACAGCCTACATCATCAATAACACAATACATCATACAATACATTATTACACATTTACAATGTAAAATCCACAATACCACAACATTACTGTGTGTGTGTAGAGTGCATGTGTTAGTGTGTGTGTGTGTGTTAGTGTGTGTGTGTGCGTCTCTTCACAGTCTGCGTTGTGCCGTGAGGTGTTGTTTTTAAAATCTGATTTTACTGCTCGCTTGAGAAACCTGATGTGGAAGAGAGTTCCATGTAGTCATGGCTCTATGTAGAACTGCGTGTTTCCCGAAATCTGTTCTGGACTTGGGGACTGTGAAGAGACCCCTGGTGGCATGTCTTGTGGGGGTATGTATGGGTGTCTGAGCTGTGTGTTAGCTGTTTGAACAGACAGTTTGGCGCTTTCAACACGCCAACACCTCTCATAAAGACCAGTAGTGATGAAGTCAATCTCTCCTCTACTTTGAGCCAGAAGAGATTTACAAGAAATGTTATTGATAATAGCTCTCTGTGTAGAACTAAATCAACAGCTTCATACTCACATTGAAGCTGACTGCATTACTGTAGGAAGGCAGAGTTTTGTCACTGTGCTTCTACTTGTTCTTGGGGGGGCCTTGCTTCCTTGGTTACCATAAAACACCATAATAAAGTACCTGGTGACATAAATACATTTGATTGATTGGGTAATTGGTTGCTTTATTAATTGATAAATGTGTTAATTTGTTGAAGGCTGCAGTGTCCTGTACTCCATTACCTCCCATGAAGAGACAGGGCTACTTCACATAACAACAAGTGGGCAGTGTCCTGTACTCCATTACCTCCCATGAAGAGACAGGGCTACTTCACATAACAACAAGAGGGCAGTGTCCTGTACTCCATTACCTCCCATGAAGAGACAGGGCTACTTCACATAACAACAAGTGGGCAGTGTCCTGTACTCCATTACCTCCCATGAAGAGACAGGGCTACTTCACATAACAACAAGAGGGCAGTGTCCTGTTCTCCATTACCTCCCATGAAGAGACAGGGCTACTTCACATAACAACAGGAGGGCAGTGTCCTGTTCTCCATTACCTCCCATGAAGAGACAGGGCTACTTCACATAACAACAGGAGGGCAGTGTCCTGTTCTCCATTACCTCCCATGAAGAGACAGGGCTACTTCACATAACAACAAGAGGGCAGTGTCCTGTTCTCCATTACCTCCCATGAAGAGACAGGGCTACTTCACATAACAACAAGTGGGCAGTGTCCTGTTCTCCATTACCTCCCATGAAGAGACAGGGCTACTTCACATAACAACAAGAGGGCAGTGTCCTGTACTCCATTACCTCCCATGAAGAGACAGGGCTACTTCACATAACAACAAGAGGGCAGTGTCCTGTTCTCCATTACCTCCCATGAAGAGACAGGGCTACTTCACATAACAACAGGAGGGCAGTGTCCTGTACTCCATTACCTCCCATGAAGAGACAGGGCTACTTCACATAACAACAGGAGGGCAGTGTCCTGTTCTCCATTACCTCCCATGAAGAGACAGGGCTACTTCACATAACAACAGGAGGGCAGTGTCCTGTTCTCCATTACCTCCCATGAAGAGACAGGGCTACTTCACATAACAACAGGAGGGCAGTGTCCTGTACTCCATTACCTCCCATGAAGAGACAGGGCTACTTCACATAACAACAGGAGGGCAGTGTCCTGTACTCCATTACCTCCCATGAAGAGACAGGGCTACTTCACATAACAACAGGAGGGCAGTGTCCTGTTCTCCATTACCTCCCATGAAGAGACAGGGCTACTTCACATAACAACAGGAGGGCAGTGTCCTGTACTCCATTACCTCCCATGAAGAGACAGGGCTACTTCACATAACAACAAGTGGGCAGTGTCATGTTCTCCATTACCTCCCATGAAGAGACAGGGCTACTTCACATAACAACAGGAGGGCAGTGTCCTGTTCTCCATTACCTCCCATGAAGAGACAGGGCTACTTCACATAACAACAGGAGGGCAGTGTCCTGTTCTCCATTACCTCCCATGAAGAGACAGGGCTACTTCACATAACAACAGGAGGGCAGTGTCCTGTTCTCCATTACCTCCCATGAAGAGACAGGGCTACTTCACATAACAACAGGAGGGCAGTGTCCTGTACTCCATTACCTCCCATGAAGAGACAGGGCTACTTCACATAACAACAAGTGGGCAGTGTCATGTTCTCCATTACCTCCCATGAAGAGACAGGGCTACTTCACATAACAACAGGAGGGCAGTGTCCTGTTCTCCATTACCTCCCATGAAGAGACAGGGCTACTTCACATAACAACAGGAGGGCAGTGTCCTGTTCTCCATTACCTCCCATGAAGAGACAGGGCTACTTCACATAACAACAGGAGGGCAGTGTCCTGTTCTCCATTACCTCCCATGAAGAGACAGGGCTACTTCACATAACAACAGGAGGGCAGTGTCCTGTACTCCATTATGTCTATTATTAGAGACTGGCTGTATTGTGTATCAGTCACCATGGGGGCTGGTGGGACATCAGACAGAGGAGGATTGTTACATTACAGTCATTTTTAAAGATGCTCTTATCCAGAACGACTTACGGTAAGTAGTGACTGCATACATATTTCTTACTGGTCCCCCACGGGAATCGAACCCACAACCCTGGCATTGCAAGCGGCATGCTCTACCAACTACACAATACAATACAATGTCACGCTAACGCAAAGATTCATCAGAATGCCTTCGTCAGCATAGATCCCCCAACACCAACTGTAAATTATTGATTTTGACAGTGATGCTTTTGGACAAAACTATGAGACTTTTCACCTGATGGTCATCAATAAGTCATGTGATTAAATTATTGGTCATATCTGTGAATGACAACCTCAGCAGACAATGAAGAGATTATAGATCATTTATATATATATATATAGAGAGAGAGAGAGAGAGAGAGAGAGAGAGAGAGAGAGAGAGAGAGAGAGAGAGAGAGAGAGAGAGAGAGAGAGAGAGAGAGAGAGAGAGAGAGAGAGAGAGAGAGAGAGAGAGAGAGAGAGAGAGAGAGAGAGAGAGAGAGAGAGAGAGAGAGAGAGAGAGAGAGAGAGAGAGAGAGAGAGAGAGAGAGAGAGAGAGAGAGAGAGAGAGAGAGAGAGAGAAGTTTGTGCTCAGTACAAACTGCCAGTTGGTCAGTAGTATCTCAGTCCCCTTGATAATAGCAGGTTTAAACTTATTTCCTCCAGCACTGGATTTGAAATGATACAATGACTATGAGGTTAAAGTGCAGACTGTCAGTTTTAATTTGAGGGTATTTTCATCCATATCGGGTGAACCGTTTAGAAATGACAGCACTTTTTGTACATAGTCCCCCCCATTTTAGGGGACCAAAATTATTGGGACAAATTCACTTATGTGTATTAAAGTAGTCAAAAGTTTAGTATTTGGTCCCTTATTCCCAGCATGCAATGATTACTTCAAGGTTTTGGCTCTACAAACATGTTGGATGAATTTGCTGTTTGTTTTGGCTGTGTTTCAGATTATTTTGCGCCCAATAGAAATGAATGGTAAATAATGTATTGTGTCATTTTGGAGTCTCCTTTATTGTAAATAAGAATATCATATTTTTCTAAACACTTCTATATTAATGTGGATGCTACCATGGTTACGGATAATCCTGAATAATGATGAGTGAGAAAGTTCTCACTTGGATTGAGGTCTGGGCTTTGACTAGTCCATTCCAAGACATTTAAATGTTTCCCCTTAAACCACTCAAGTGTTGATTTAGCAGTATGCTTAGGGTCATTGTCCTGCTGGAAGGTAAACCAACGTCCCAGTCTCAAATCTCTGGAAGACTGAAACAGGTTTCCCTCAAGAATTTCCCTATATTTAGCGCCATCCATCATTCCTTCAATTCTGACCAGTTTTCCAGTCCCTGCCGATGAAAAACATCCCCACAGCATGATGCTGCCACCACCATGCTTCACTGTGGGGATGGTGTTCTCGGGGTGATGAGAGGTGTTGGGTTTGCGCCAGACATAGCATTTTCCTTGATGGCCAAAAAGCTCAATTTTAGTCTCATCTGACCAGAGTACCTTCTTCCATATGTTTGGGGAGTCTCCCACATGCCTTCTGGCGAACACCAAATGTGTTTTCTTATTTTTTTCATTAAGCAATGGCTTTTTTCTGGCCACTCTTCCGTAAAGCCCAGCTCTGTGGAGTGTACGGCTTAGTGGTCCTATGGACAGATACTCCAATTTCTGCTGTGGAGCTTTGCAGCTCCTTCAGGATCACCTTTGGTCTCTTTGTTGCCTCTCTAATTAATGCCCTCCTTGCCTGGTCCGTGAGTTTTGGTGGGCGGCCCTCTCTTGGCAGGTTTGTTGTGGTGCCATATTCTTTCAATTTTTTTATAATGGATTTAATGGTGCTCCGTGGGATGTTCAAAGTTTCTGATATTTTTTTTATAACCCAACCCTGATCTGTACTTCTCCACAACTTTGTCCCTGACCTGTTTGGAGAGCTCCTTGGTCTTCATGGTGCAGCTTGCTTGGTGGTGCCCCTTGCTTAGTGGTGTTGCAGATTCTGGGGCCTTTCAGAACCAGTGTGTATATATACTGAGATCATGTGACAGATCATGTGACACTTAAATAAAGTCCACCTGTGTGCAATCTAACTAATTATGTGACTTCTGAAGGTAATTGGTTGCACCAGATCTTAATGTAATGCAACAAAAACGCCAAGGGGGATGAATACTTTTGCAAGCACTGTATTATGTTCCCTAAGGATGAGCTGTCCAATCAGCAGTCTAGAGGATGATGAGCTGGCTAATCAGCAGTCTAGAGGACGATGAGCTGGCCAATCAGCAGTCTAGAGGATGATGAGCTGGCTAATCAGCAGTCTAGAGGACGATGAGCTGGCCAATCAGCAGTCTAGAGGACGATGAGCTGGCCAATCAGCAGTCTAGAGGACGATGAGCTGGCCAATCAGCAGTCTAGAGGACGATGAGCTGGCCAATCAGCAGTCAACACTGTTGTTGGGGTACACCCACACCATTCCAATAGAAAAGCTGCTTTTTAACTAAATTAAATTAAAACTTGGAAGGAAAACTATTTCCCTCATATTGTAAGTAATTATAGGTAATATTTCACAGAAATCTGGAAACACTGGGCAGTTACTTTAAGTAAAGCTAGTGAGAGACCTTGAAGATTAATTTGTCTAATCTTTCGTGTGTGTGTGTACTATGCAGTGCACTGGAACAATCATAGAATACTAAAACCTTCAATAATATTTACACTGAACAAAAATATAAATGCAACATTCATCAATTTCAAAGATTTTACTGAGTTACAGTTCATATAAGGAAATCCGTCAACAGTTCATACAAGGAAATCAGTCAATTGAAATAACTTCATTAGGCCCTAACATGACTGGGAATACAGATATGCATCTGTTGGTCACAGATACCTTTTTAGAAAAGGTAGGGGCGTGGATCAGAAAACCAGTCAGTCTCTGGTGTGACCACCATTTGTCTCATGCAGCGTGACACATCTCCTTTGCATAGAGTTGATCAGGCTGTTGATTGTGGCCTCTTCAATGGCTGTGCGAAGTTGCTGGATAATGGTGGGAACTGGAACACGCTGTCGTACACGTCAATCCAGAGCATCCCAAACATGCTCAATGGGTGACATGTCTGGTGAGTATGCAGGCCATGGGAGAACTGGGACACTTTCAGCTTCCAGGAATTGTGTACAGATCCTTGCGACATGGGGCCGTGCAAGTCTCTAAAACCTCTGCACCAATCACAAGGGCCTATAACTCCCCCTTAGGCATTTTGTATCACTACACAGTTCCTTAACATTTTCTTTATGTTCTAATCATGAAGCTCCTAGGGGGTTTGGTTCTCCATCCTGAATATGAACAATTTGACAAATCATTCCCCCTAGACAACAGGCCTAATGTCTTGTGCATATTCATAGCGTTTTTTTTTTGTTGATTTCCAATCAAAGCGTCTAGCAGGGTGGGTCCCTGGTGTGGCAGCTGTGCATGTATCTCTCCTTCCTTCTCTCTCCCTCCCTCTCTCTCTCTGCATGATTTATGCTGTTTAGTTCACAGTTGTTTGGAGGCAGCATCTGCCTCTGAGAGGTGTGGGACTGGGGGCGGGAGGTATGGGGGGAGGTATGGGTGCGGGAGGTATGGGGGGCGGGAGGTATGGGGGCGGGAGGTATGGGGGGGGAGGTATGGGGGGGGAGATGCGGGGAGGACCTGTCTGTCCAAATGGAGGAACAGTATGGTAGCGCCAGATGTGGTGTGCTGCTGGATGCTGTATGTATTGTACAGTAGGGGGGAAAAAGTATTTGATCCGCTGCTTTTGTACGGTTTGCCCACTGACAAAGACATTATCAGTCTATAATTTCAATGGTAGGTTTATTTGAACAGTGAGAGACAGAATAACAACAACAAAAAATCCAGAAAAACGCATGTCAAAAATGTTATAAATTGATTTGCATTTCAATTAGGGAAATAAGTATTTGAACCCCTCTCAATCAGAAAGATTTCTGGCTCCCAGGTGTCTTTTATACAGGTAACGAGCTGAGATTAGGAGCACACTCCAGCCTTGTGTAGGTCTACAATCTGTCCACAGAAGCAATCAATCAATCAGATTCCAAACTCTCCACCATGGCCAAGACCAAAGAGCTCTCCAAGGATGTCAGGGACAAGATTGTAGACCTACACAAGGCTGGAATGGGCTACAAGACCATCGCCAAGCAGTTTTGTGAGAAGGTGACAACAGTTGGTGCAATTATTCGCAAATGGAAGAAACACAAAATAACTGTCAATCTCCCTCGGCCTGGGGCTCCATGCAAGATCTCACCTCGTGGAGTTGCAATGATCATGAGAACGGTGAGGAATCAGCCCAGAACTACACAGGAGGATCTTGTCAATGATCTCAAGGCAGCTGGGACCATAGTCACCAAGAAAACAATTGGTAACACACTACGCCGTGAAGGACTGAAATCCTGCAGCGCCCTGCAAGGTCCCCCTGCTCAAGAAAGCACATATACAGGCCCGTCTGAAGTTTGCCAATGAACATCTGAATGATTCAGAGGAGAATTGGGTGAAAGTGTTGTGGTCAGATGAGACCAAAATCGAGCTCTTTGGCATCAACTCAACTCGCCGTGTTTGGAGGAGGAGGAATGCTGCCTATGACCCCAAGAACACCATCCCCACCGTCAAACATGGAGGTGGAAACATTATGCTTTGGGGGTGTTTTTCTGCTAAGGGGACAGGACAACTTCACCGCATCAAAGGGACGTTGGACGGGGCCATGTACCATCAAATCTTGGGTGAGAACCTCCTTCCCTCAGCCAGGGCATTGAAAATGGGTCGTGGATGGGTATTCCAGCATGACAATGACCCAAAACACATGGCCAAGGCAACAAAGGAGTGGCTCAAGAAGAAGCACATTAAGGTCCTGGAGTGGCCTAGCCAGTCTCCAGACCTTAATCCCATAGAAAATCTGTGGAGGGAGCTGAAGGTTCGAGTTGCCATACGTCAGCCTCAAAACCTTAATGACTTGGAGAAGATCTGCAAAGTGGAGTGGAACAAAATCCCTCCTGAGATGTGTGCAAACCTGGTGGCCAACTACAAGAAACATCTGACCTCTGTGATTGCCAACAAGGGTTTTGCCACCAAGTACTAAGTCATGTTTTGCAGAGGGGTCAAATACTTGTTTCCCTCATTAAAATGCAAATCAATTTATAACATTTTTCACATGCGTTTTTCTGGATTTTGTTGTTGTTATTCTGTCTCTTACTGTTCAAATAAACCTACCATTAAAATTATAGACTGATCATGTCTTTGTCAGTGGGCAAACGTACAAAATCATTAGGGGATCAAATACTTTTTCCCCTCACTGTAGATGCACAACTCATCACAAGACAAAAACCAGCCAGCACCCTATAGAGTCTCTGCTGCCAGCTGGGTTAGCAGGGGAGGGGAGGGGAGGGGGGAAACTAGATATTGTAGACAACATGCAGCTTCCTGCCAGACCCACTGCATCATTAGGAGGGTTCTATGTACAGCTTCCTGCCAGACCCACCATGGGAGGGTGATTTGTAAAGCTTACTGTACAGAGCAGTGACAGCGAGCTGACTGTTCTTCTACATCTGCATCGCTTGCTCTCTGGGGTTTTAGGGCTGGATTTCTGTATGAGCACTTTGTGACAACTGCTGAGGTAAAAAGGGCTTTATACATTCATTTGATTGATTCATAGAATAAAGAGTTGTACACTCAGAGACTAAAACCAGAGCAGAGACAGCGACAAATATTATAGAGACGAGAAAGTCACGTAGCCTCTATACCGTTCTCTCTCTCTCTCTCTCTCTCTGTAATGAGATGAGCTCTAATTGCTAATTGTCATCCATAACTCTCATGCAGGCAGCACTCTATGAATCATCACACCGAGGTCATTGGAAACAGACTGACTCATGTTTCGCCCTCGCTGCTCAATGTCTCCATCCACTGGGATTCTGTCCGTAGGCACATTCTACTATAATCAATTTGGACAAATCAATCTGTTTTGATTGAGAACAGCAACAACCAGGATGTTTACTGCAGATGTTTGTCTGATTATCTGATGTTGTTGTTTTTTTTGGGGGGGGGTTGAGATAGAAAGATGATAGATTACTGTATTAATTAACAAACTCTACAAAGAGTCAACCCGTCACATTAGTTATGATTAAAGTTGACTGTATAATTAACAAACTCTACAGAGTCAACCCGTTACATTAGTCATGATTAAAGTTGACTGTATTAATCAACAAACTCTACAGAGTTAACCCGTCACATTAGTCATGATTAAAGTTGACTGTATTAATTAACAAACCCTACAAAGAGTCAACCCGTCACATTAGTTATGATTAAAGTTGACTGTATTAATCAACAAACTCTACAGAGTCAACCCGTCACATTAGTCATGATTAAAGTTGACTGTATTAATTAACAAACCCTACAAAGAGTCAACCCGTCACATTAGTTATGATTAAAGTTGACTGTATTAATCAACAAACTCTACAGAGTCAACCCGTCACATTAGTCATGATTAAAGTTGACTGTATTAATTAACAAACCCTACAAAGAGTCAACCCGTCACATTAGTTATGATTAAAGTTGACTGTATTAATCAACAAACTCTACAGAGTCAACCCGTCACATTAGTCATGATTAAAGTTGACTGTATTAATCAACAAACTCTACAGAGTCAACCCGTCACATTAGTCATGATTAAAGTTGACTGTATTAATTAACAAACCCTACAAAGAGTCAACCCGTCACATTAGTCATGATTAAAGTTGACTGTATTAATTAACAAACCCTACAAAGAGTCAACCCGTCACATTAGTCATGATTAAAGTTGACTGTATTAATTAACAAACCCTACAAAGAGTCAACCCGTCACATTAGTCATGATTAAAGTTGACTGTATTAATTAACAAACCCTACAAAGAGTCAACCCGTCACATTAGTTATGATTAAAGTTGACTGTATTAATCAACAAACTCTACAGAGTCAACCCGTCACATTAGTCATGATTAAAGTTGACTGTATTAATTAACAAACCCTACAAAGAGTCAACCCGTCACATTAGTTATGATTAAAGTTGACTGTATTAATCAACAAACTCTACAGAGTCAACCCGTCACATTAGTCATGATTAAAGTTGACTGTATTAATTAACAAACCCTACAAAGAGTCAACCCGTCACATTAGTTATGATTAAAGTTGACTGTATTAATCAACAAACTCTACAGAGTCAACCCGTCACATTAGTCGTGATTAAAGTTGACTGTATTAATTAACAAACCCTACAAAGAGTCAACCCGTCACATTAGTTATGATTAAAGTTGACTGTATTAATCAACAAACTCTACAGAGTCAACCCGTCACATTAGTCATGATTAAAGTTGACTGTATTAATTAACAAACCCTACAAAGAGTCAACCCGTCACATTAGTTATGATTAAAGTTGACTGTATTAATCAACAAACTCTACAGAGTCAACCCGTCACATTAGTCATGATTAAAGTTGACTGTATTAATTAACAAACCCTACAAAGAGTCAACCCGTCACATTAGTTATGATTAAAGTTGACTGTATTAATCAACAAACTCTACAGAGTCAACCCGTCACATTAGTCATGATTAAAGTTGACTGTATTAATTAACAAACCCTACAAAGGTCAACCCGTCACATTAGTTATGATTAAAGTTGACTGTATTAATCAACAAACTCTACAGAGTCAACCCGTCACATTAGTCATGATTAAAGTTGACTGTATTAATTAACAAACCCTACAAAGAGTCAACCCGTCACATTAGTCATGATTAAAGTTGATTCTCTTAATTTTCTATTATCTCCATTTCAGTGGAAAACAAATATCTTGGCCTGTCTGTGTCATATTGGATGTGAACCAATCACTGGCAGGGCTTTGTTGACTCTGGACCAATCTCTGTCCTTGAGGGGATTCAATTAATCTGGCCGGGGGTAAGCGTGTTTTGCACCAGGTGTAAGTTGACTGCATTGGTTTTGGAACAATGCTGCCTCTCGGGCGTGAGCCAGGTGCCTCGTTCAAAGCCCACGGCGAAGTCGGCTCACAACAAAAGTGATGTAGGAGCATTGAGATTCGGTGTTTTCACATGCAAAAGTGATTGCTTTTGATAAAAACGCTTTATCTGTCTTCCCAATGAAAACAAGTTTGAAAATTCAAACATATATTTTATGGAAAAGAGGATGTTTTATGTTTTCTGGACGATGCACCATGAACGAGTGGCACAGATTACTGTTCGATTATTTAGAAGGGCGTTCTTCCCTCACCGTTTTTGCCCGTTCACGTCACGTCACGAGGCGTAGATCTGTGACCCAGCAACTCAGCAAAATCAAATCCACCCCTTGTGTTGATTTATTATTGGCTAATCTGTGTTGCCAGCTCTGTGACACCCATTCATAATCCGATTACACACTTTTGACAGTGAGAGTTTAAGTCATTTGACTGCAGCAGATAGATTTATTAGGCACATCCACAGACACACTAACTGTTTTTTCTTTATTATACCACAAAACTAACAGTAAAATACTGTAATAATTATTTGCAGTAAATTGAATCAAAATATATATATGTAATTTCTAGAAGGAAAAAAGGACACTATGGTGATTGGTCAAAAGTAGTGCACCACAGGCAATTGGCTGCCATTTGGGATGCAACAAGGCAACATGGGGTGTACCGTCCAGAAACATAAAACATCTCTTTTAAATAAATAAACTGTCTGTGTGTTGTAGGACATGCTGTAATTCTGCATTATTACGATGATGTCAGCTTTCAATTTCCCCCTCTTCCAGTTCCTCTATTCCTGCCCCCTTTTGGTTTCAAACTAAATTGCGTAAAAAAAGGATTACAGATTAAAGATTTGAATGAGTCATTATCACATTAAACTACAGTTCAAAATAGATTATACACTGAACAAAAATATAAACGCAACATGTAAAGTGTTGGTCCCATGTTTCATGAGCTGAAATAAAAGATCCCAGACATTTTCCATTCACACAAACTGCTTATTTCTCTCAAATGTTGTGCACAAATGTGTTTACATCCCTGTTAGTGAGCATTTCTCCTTTGCCAAGATAATCGATCAACCTGACAGGTGTGGCATATCAAGAAGATGATTAAACAGCATGATCATTACACAGGTGCATCTTGTGCTGGGGACAATAAAAGGCCACTCTAAAATGCACAGTTTTGTCACAGAACACAATGCCACAGATGTCTCAAGTTTTGAGGGAGCATGTAATTGACATGCTGACCGCAGGAATGACCACCAGAGCCTCCAACGTTGTTTTAGAGAATTTTTGCAGTACGTCCAACCGGCCTCACAACCGCAGACCACGTAACCACGCCAGCCCAGGACCTCCACATCCGGCTTCCTCACCTGCGGGATCGTCTGAGACCAGCCACCCGGACAGCTGTGTACATGCACAGGAGTAAAATCATGGAGGATAACACACAATAAAGTCTGGGAGTTATTTCCATTGTGGTCCTCTGGAAACAAGATGGCTAGTCGAGATCCAACACGGTTGAACACGGTATGACAGCGAGATAATACAACATAAAAACAAAGAAGAAGAACATCTATCTCATCGTTGCAGTTACATCGTAGGGTACATTCAAATGGGCACAGAACAGATTTAATTTTTATCAAACAGTTTTTTACTTTATTTTTTTAACCTCTTCATCACTAGGCACCTGGCTCGAAAATGCACGCCCAAATTGAATAGAGTATATCTCCAAAACGACAAGGGCTATAAACATAATCTTGGTAGCAAAAGTAACGGTAACACGTGTGAGATGTATCTTGAAGTGAAATAATTAATGTGGGTATTACTGTGACAGAGTACATGAAGCTAGAACACAGCATCAATTGGGAGGTTTTGATTCCGCCTGAAAGTAACTTCAGGTTTTATAGGGAATGCTTTATTGGACCTGCAGCCCCTAAACACTATGGGACCATATATCAGCCCAATATCTGATGAGTACTTATGTGAAGTTTGAGGCCAATACAGTAAAGTAAACCAAAGTTGTCGGGGTTTTAGTTGAAGTATGTTTAGGCGGATTACCAAATGGAGACATTTGGGTAGATTTGGGCACCATCAGTGCCAGCAAAAGTCATTTAATTTCACTAACATATCACTGTATGTGTACATTCCATCAAAATACAACTGTTTTGATGTTGTTTCCAATGTTCTCCCAGACCTCTATACGCGTTTCCCATTAAAATAAACCATATCATTGTTTATAGTTTTGGGATGTGTGGACTTTTTGTTTTTACATTTGTTGTTTTATAGTTTCTAATAAATCTGCTCAGTTTGGAGTCAAACTTTCTGCTCAGTTTGACTCCAAACTGAGCAGATTTATTAGAAACTATAAAACAACAAATGTAAAAACAAAAAGTCCACACATCCCAAAACTATAAACAATGATATGGTGTCCTTGGGGGGTTGTCACACAAAATGTAGACCCCTTTTTACCCTAAAACTTGCTGTCGTGCCAATCCTTGAAACAGTTACGCTTTGATGTAAGGAACAAAGGGACTTGGCACTTCCTGCAGTACACAGGGGTTTTCACTTTGGGGATGCCAACATCCAGACATCTCCTACAGTTCTTCCTGTCTTTGCTGGCACCGTCACCATAGTATTCTGGCATGCAGGATGTTGGTGGTGGTCGTGGTGGAGGTTGTGGTTCAGACTGTTTAGCAAAGCTCGCCATTTCTGTGAGTAGCTTTTTCCCTGAACTTCTTCTGTGTGTACGGCTTAGTGGGGTTGTTCTTATGGAGTTCTTTGTGAAGTAGGAAACTATTTACAACAGCAATATCAACAAAATGAAAAAGAAAAGCCATATACCATTTCATCGTCTTGTGGTGAACACTGTAGTATCCAATCAATGCGTCGGATAAATCCACTCCACCCTCCGCTCCGGTTGTAGTCGGCTACCGCATCTGGGACGGGCACAGTTTTAGTCTGCCATACACCACCCTCTTTCACCTTCCTTTTGACAGTTTGTCCACTAAATCCTTCACGTGTGTCCATCCATTTTTACAAATAATACATTTCCTTTTTCCACTGCAAATCTCCCCCTTTTCTGCTTTTTCTGGCTTTTCCTTTTGGTTTGTGGGAAACAAAATCCTGTTTGTTTTAATTGTCCCACCAGTCTTTCTTCTACGTAGTTCCTCAAAAAAGGGGCAGGGCTAGAATAGAAATGGTCTACAAAAAGTGTATATCCCCCACCAAGTAGAGGGAATGGCATCAAGTCCATAACTGAAGTGTAGCTTTTAGTCCCTGGTCTGGTGTGAACACACTCTCGCCTTCATTAACCAAAAAAAAGTCCACGTATTAGCAGTGTGAGAGTCAGCCAGTACCAATAATTTATACCCCCACTTAGTGGGCTTTGCTTTCATGTATTGCTGCATACTTATTCTCGCCTTGGATGCCACCATCCTTTCGTCTATTGAGATGTTATGGTATGGCTGGAAAATGTGATTTGCAGGCATTGGGTAAGCTCATTGTACATGGGGCTTGATCTCGAAAAGTCTATCATATTCTGCAGTGCCTTTTTTTTTTAGTGTTGTTGGCTTCATCGTCTTCTGGTTTGCTCAAGTGCAGTGACCTAGTGTCTCCAGGGAAGCAGAAATTATATGGCCATTCCTTCCTCCAGTAGGTGCCCCTCTCGTGTACAGAGAAAAGCCCTGAGTATAGCAGAATTGCCAGGAAAAATGTAAAACTCTCTCATCGTTAGTGGTATCCAAGCGAATTCCAGTCCGGACTGCAGTCTTTTGGCAGCATTTTGCATTAGTGTTGCTTATTTTTGTGCGGACAACCGAAGTGCTAAAAAAACAGTTGAAAGAGTGAAAGGGGAGATCATGACGCAGTGGTGTCGATTGTGGGGCCTGGGACTCTGGTGGGAATAAACCGGATTGGGTCGTCCAACATTCTCTTCTCTATTATGCCACCTATCTTCTTCTTCCTCTTCTTCCTCTTCTTCCTCCCCGACTCTTGGAGTGGCAGGCCTCCCTCCACCACGCTTACTTGGATGCGCTGACTTTGACAAAGCTTTTCCCTTTTCTTTTGGGTTGAGGGCTCTTTACAGGGGACTCAGTGTCCGATGAAGACCGTGGCCGAGGGAGGGGAGCAGAAGTGCGTTGTCTAGACATGCGGCCAGGCTGTGGAAGAGGAGGCTCTGCCTGAGGAAGGGGAAGCTGTGCCTGAGGAGGCAGATGCTCTGGCTGTGGCTCATCACCCCTATAATCATCTTCACTGTACAAACAAGACAAAAGAGAAAAGAAAATCATGACTAAAACACGCTTGTATCCATTCATTGACAAATCTGACTAAAAACAGTCAGATATATAAAATAAATAGTTAGAACTATGAGAATGTTGACTAAAGTGAAAATTCAGTGACAATAAATAATACACATAGCGTTCTATTGTAAGTAAACTTGCGTGTGGGCCGCTAAGCTAAGCTAGCGCTAACTTACGTTGAGCTTCAGTTACTCAAATAGATATTTTAGAAAATGTATGTTTTTTTACTCATACAATAAATTAGCAATAGTAGTATTAGAAGTAATAAATAACAATGGGATTACATACTCTTCTGATGCTTGAGTAGGGCCCTGGACACGATAACCTTCGTTCTCGTTCGTTGGGGTCTGGTTCGTCCGGTCTAAGCAGGTCCTCATCGTCCGATTCAGAGTCAATGGGAATCTGTTACAATTAATAACGCCTCTGTAACTGTAACTGTATATATATATATATATATATATATATATATATATATATATATATATATATATATTAGGGGGTAGATCAGCTTAATATTGCAGATAGATTGTACCTTCCATTGTAACTGTATATTTGTTACTAGAGCCTGCCATATTTTTATAAACTTTGCGTTTTCCCACCGAAATTCAAGTGCTGTTGTGCGCTCTGCGTAACCGTGCGTAATGCAGCAGTATGAAAAATGTACGCACTCACTAACTGTAAGTCGCTCTGGATAAGAGCATCTGCTAAATATGTAAAATGTACATGGGGAACCTCGGGCTGAAGAGGTTAAAGCTGCCTAGAGAGGATGTCGTTTCTATGGGCAGAGGCAACTCATTCCACTCTGAGGCTCCAGTACACAAGAAAGTACCTTTCCCAGCATTACTCCTGAACCTGTATAAGCGCACATTAGCAACGCCTGTTCTGGTGCTATGATTGTGTGCATCCCTAACACGGGGAACGTAATCAGATATCCTGGCGCAGAACCATAAATACTCCTGTAAACCAAACACAGTCTAATGGGATACCCTCAGCCTCAACAGGTAGCCAGTTGAGTTCCTGAAAGCAGCTCCTGCCTATGTGAGTATGTGGACTCACCTTCAATATTGCCCTGATCAGCTTATACGGTGTTATCTGGAGCTTCCCCTTCATAAGCTTAGATAAGCCCCCAAACCAGGAAGTACTAGCATAGTCAAAATGGCATGAGGGCAGTGGCTAGCACTTTAATGGAGTCCTAATCAAGCAGCTTGGACTTTCTAGTCAAAAACGTAGTCCTGGCCTTAACCTTCCCTAGCACTTTAGTGGCCATGCTCACACCTCCCAAGCTTCCATCAAGGATGCATCCCAGGTAGCTAACAGAGGCGTTAGTAGTCAGCACCTCACCCCCAAAAAGAATTGCCTCAGTTTTACCTAAGTGCAGAGATAGCTTATTATCTCCAAGCCATTTGCTAATGTTAGTAAGCTGTGTGCTAAGTATGCTCTCCAACATAGTTTTACTTTTATGAGACACCAGAAGTGTAGAATCATCCGCATAAAGGAAAAGATAGCAAGAACAAGCATCTTTCATATCGTTAATATACAAACAGTAGAGGCCCAAGCACGCTTCCCTGCGGAACGCCTCAACTCATTGGTTTTGCCTGAGACAGTGACCCATTAACCTCTACCACTTGCTCCCTGCCTGACAAGTAGGAATTTACTCAGCCTAGAGGGATACTGCTTAACCCCAGTGCCTCCAGTTTGGAAATTAGGAGACAGTGGTTAACTGTATCAAAGGCATTCTGTAGGTCAAGCAGTACCATACATTTGCTCATGTACAACTCTCTCCAGGATCTTTGATGTTATACTGAGGATAGATGCAGGCCTATAATTCCCAGGGTCAGACTTTATCCCCTTCTTATACAGAGGTAGAACTTTAGCTTGTTTCATGTCCCTTCATATCTTCATTAGCCACAAGCCCTGAAACTGCAGCTAGCCCAGAACAGAGCACCACGTCTTGCTCTTCATTGTAATCAGAGGGCTAATATTAATACTACGCACGCCAGTATCTCTTGGCTAAGAGTTGAGGAGAGACTGACTACATCACTTCTTTTTATGAGAAACATGAATGTGTTGAACATTCCAAATAGTTTGCATAGTCAATTTACACACGGCTCTGACAGGCACACTTACCCCACAAGACATGCCACCAGGGGTCTTTTCACAGTCCCCAGATCCAGAACAAATTCAAGAACGTGTACAGTATTACATAGAGCCATTATTGCATGGAACTCTCTTCCATCTCATATTGCAAACCTGGTTTTAAATAAACAGATAAAGCAACACCTCACGGCACAACGCCTCTCCCCTATTTGACCTAGATAGTTTGTGTGTATGTATTGATATGTAGGCTATTTGTGCCATTTTTAAATGTATTTAGTTCTGTCCTTGAGCTGTTCTTGTCAATTAATGTTCTGTATTATCTCATGTTTCATGTTCTGTGCTGGACCCCAGGAAGAGTAGCTGCTGCTTTCGCAACAGCTGATGGGCGATCCTAATAAAATACCAAATACCAAGCCCGCCTCACTCACCTGAATCCAATTGCTTCATCAACCACCTTCACAGTATTTAAACGGCATCCTTCTTCACTCTTTTGTAGTTCTGCCGAACAAACAGGCCGTACTGCAGTTCATTCTGATCCATTGACCATCTCTCAGTTCATTCTGATCCATTGACCATCTCTCAGTTCATTCTGATCCATTGACCATCTCTCAGTTCATTCTGATCCATTGACCATCTCTCAGTTCATTCTGATCCATTGACCATCTCTCAGTTCATTCTGATCCATTGAGCATCTCTCAGTTCATTCTGATCCATTGACCATCTCTCAGTTCATTCTGATCCATTGACCATCTCTCAGTTCATTCTGATCCATTGAGCATCTCTCAGTTCATTCTGATCCATTGAGCATCTCTCAGTTCATTCTGATCCCATTGACCATCTCTCAGTTCATTCTGATCCATTGAGCATCTCTCAGTTCATTCTGATCCATTGAGCATCTCTCAGTTCATTCTGTCCATTGAGCATCTCTCAGTTCATTCTGATCCATTGAGCATCTCTCAGTTCATTCTGATCCATTGACCATCTCTCAGTTCATTCTGATCCATTGACCATCTCTCAGTTCATTCTGATCCATTGACCATCTCTCAGTTCATTCTGATCCATTGAGCATCTCTCAGTTCATTCTGATTCATTGAGCATCTCTCAGTTCATTCTGATCCATTGACCATCTCTCAGTTCATTCTGATCCATTGACCATCTCTCAGTTCATTCTGATCCATTGACCATCTCTCAGTTCATTCTGATCCATTGACCATCTCTCAGTTCATTCTGATCCATTGAGCATCTCTCAGTTCATTCTGATCCATTGAGCATCTCTCAGTTCATTCTGATTCATTGAGCATCTCTCAGTTCATTCTGATCCATTGACCATCTCTCGGCCGGCTCGGACCACCATTGGTTGGGACTATCCCACGCTGCTACCAGCTCTCCCCTTCTTGGCGTCTCCTCTCCCCTTCTTGGCGTCTCCTCTCCCCTTCATGGCGTCTCCTCTCCCCTTCTTGGCGTCTCCTCTCCCCTTCTTGGCGTCTCCTCTCCCCTTCTTGGCGTCTCCTCTCCCCTTCATGGCGTCTCCTCTCCCCTTCTTGGCGTCTCCTCTCCCCTTCTTGGCGTCTCCTCTCCCCTTCTTGGCGTCTCTTCTCCCCTTCATGGCGTCTCCTCTCCCCTTCTTGGCGTCTCCTCTCCCCTTCTTGGCGTCTCCTCTCCCCTTCATGGCGTCTCCTCTCCCCTTCATGGCGTCTCCTCTCCCCTTCATGGCGTCTCCTCTCCCCTTCTTGGCGTCTCCTCTCCCCTTCATGGCGTCTCCTCTCCCCTTCTTGGCGTCTCCTCTCCCCTTCTTGGCGTCTCCTCTCCCCTTCATGGCGTCTCCTCTCCCCTTCTTGGCGTCTCCTCTCCCCTTCTTGGCGTCTCCTCTCCCCTTCATGGCGTCTCCTCTCCCCTTCTTGGCGTCTCCTCTCCCCTTCATGGCGTCTCCTCTCCCCTTCTTGGCGTCTCCTCTCCCCTTCTTGGCGTCTCCTCTCCCCTTCATGGCGTCTCCTCTCCCCTTCTTGGCGTCTCCTCTCCCCTTCATGGCGTCTCCTCTCCCCTTCTTGGCGTCTCCTCTCCCCTTCATGGCGTCTCCTCTCCCCTTCATGGCGTCTCCTCTCCCCTTCTTGGCGTCTCCTCTCCCCTTCTTGGCGTCTCCTCTCCCCTTCATGGCGTCTCCTCTCCCCTTCATGGCGTCTCCTCTCCCCTTCTTGGCGTCTCCTCTCCCCTTCATGGCGTCTCCTCTCCCCTTCTTGGCGTCTCCTCTCCCCTTCATGGTGTCTCCTCTCCCCTTCTTGGCGTCTCCTCTCCCCTTCATGGTGTCTCCTCTCCCCTTCTTGGCGTCTCCTCTCCCCTTCGTGGCCACTATCACCCTTCCAGAAAAAGGGGGGTTCAGCAGAACCTTAGTCCAGGACCGGGGGCTAGGCCTTCCTTCCTTCTCGCCCTTTCCCCTCCCTCCGGCTCATTCCGCCTCCTCTGTGCTAAACCACCACTCAAATCTGCTCCACTCTAGTGCACACTCCAACCATATGAGAAAACACTCCAACCAGGTCGAGCTTATTCACCAAGTACAATTTGGCCAGTTCAACTTGGCCAGCTCCTCCTGGAGCTCTGTCACCTTGCCTGGACTAAACCCTGGACCTCCTTTCTGCTTCCCTGCACTCTGCACCTCCAGTTTCTCTTCTCGCAGCCTGCCCAGACTGAACTGAGCTTTCCTGATCCCAGCGAACAGCCATCACACGGCCTCCCCACACGTGCTTCGCCCACCCCAGGACGGGGCTGAGCCTCCACTAGTCGGGCCCTCTCTAGCAGTTGGGACCAGACTCCGCACAGCGACTTGATTCGGACCCGACCAGTGGTGATTCTGACTTTGGAACAGTAGTGATTTTGCTGTCAGGAAGTCTCTCTTTCTTGTATAATACAACATGCCGGCTACAACAGCTAATGTTAAATAGCTATTATATTACCAAATTACTTGGTACTCGACTCAATGTGTACAGGATTCAGACTCGGACTTGAGGTTTAGTGATTTGCCTACATCACTGCTCCCACGTCATCCTCACAGCCATTGCATGGCTTCCCAATGCTGATATTGGACAGAGCCTCCACCCATGGCCTTCCGCCCCACCGAGATTGGACAGAGCCTTCACCCACAGCCTTCCACCCCACCGAGATTGGACAGAGCCTCCACCCACGGCCTTCCGCCCCACCTAACAGGACAGAGCCTCCTATGTTCGCTCACCTCTCCTACAGCCAGGACCCCATCTCCAATCTCCATCCCACAGCCATGGTCCTCCCCACACTGAGCCCCGACCCTCGGCCCTGCACCGTCCATTGTTGTTGACCTTTCTGTGACCTTTCTAGCGTCACGTCCTACATCACCATCAAGACACCTTAGCGGCCCCCAATGCACGCAGAACATGCTAAGGTGTTGCATGATGCTAACACGCTAAGGTGTTGCATGATGCTAACACGCTAAGGTGTTGCATGATGCTAACATGCTAATAACTAAGGGGCATCCGTAGGAGGCAGCCACCTTGCAGCGCACTCCCCCCGCTCGCCATCACCTTCAATATTCTCTCCATCAGCATCACTGCTCTCAGGACTGGTCTCTTCCATTCCCAGACCAACTGAACCCTGGAAACCATCCTCACACTCACCATCTCCGGGTTCCTTCTCCTCCCAGACCAACTGAACCGTGGAAACCATCCTCACACTCACCATCTCCAGGTTCCTTCTCCTCCCAGACCAACTGAACCCTGGAAACCATCCTCACACTCACCATCTCCGGGTTCCTTCTCCTCCCAGACCAACTGAACCGTGGAAACCATCCTCACACTCACCATCTCCAGGTTCCTTCTCCTCCCAGACCAACTGAACCCTGGAAACCATCCTCACACTCACCATCTCCGGGTTCCTTCTCTTCCCAGACCAACTGAACCCTGGAAACCATCCTCACACTCACCATCTTCGGGTTCCTTCTCCTCCCAGACCAACTGAACCGTGGAAACCATCCTCACACTCACCATCTCCAGGTTCCTTCTCCTCCCAGACCAACTGAACCCTGGAAACCATCCTCAACTCACCATCTCCGGGTTCCTTCTCTTCCCAGACCAACTGAACCCTGGAAACCATCCTCACACTCACCATCTCCGGGTTCCTTCTCCTCCCAGACCAACTGAACCGTGGAAACCATCCTCACACTCACCATCTCCAGGTTCCTTCTCCTCCCAGACCAACTGAACCCTGGAAACCATCCTCACACTCACCATCTCCGGGTTCCTTCTCTTCCCAGACCAACTGAACCCTGGAAACCATCCTCACACTCACCATCTCCGGGTTCCTTCTCCTCCCAGACCAACTGAACCATGGAAACCATCCTCACACTCACCATCTCCAGGTTCCTTCTCTTCCCAGACCAACTGAACCGTGGAAACCATCCTCACACTCACCATCTCCAGGTTCCTTCTCCTCCCAGACCAACTGAACTGTGGAAACCATCCTCACACTCACCATCTCCAGGTTCCTTCTCTTCCCAGACCAACTGAACCGTGGAAACCATCCTCACACTCACCATCTCCAGGTTCCTTCTCCTCCCAGACCAACTGAACCCTGGAAACCATCCTAACACTCACCATCTCCGGGTTCCTTCTCTGCACCACTTCCACTACTGCCCCCTTCAGAGACCTCCCCATCACCAGTCACTGGTTCCACACCTGAAGGCCTCTTCTTCTGAATAGGAGCAGCCACAGCAGCACACACCTCCCGAGTGGCGCAGTGGTCTAAGGCGCTGCATCGCGGTGCTAGCTGTGCCACTAGAGATCCTGGTTCGAATCCAGGCTCTGTCGTAGCCGGCCGCGACCGGGAGACCCATGGGGCGGCGCACAATTGGCCCAGCGTCGCCCAGGGTAGGGGAGGGAATGGCCGGCAGGGATGTAGCTCAGTTGGTAGAGCATGGCGTTTGCAACGCCAGGGTTGTGGGTTTGATTCCCACGGGGGGCCAGTATGAAAAAATTAAAATAATGTATGGATAAGAGCGTCTGCTAAATGACTAAAAAACAATCTAAAAATGTCAAAAACAACGGTTTTCCCATTAAGCACCTTGGCCGCTTGTCATACAAAGACTACTGCTCAAACCCACTGCTTGTCAAACGCCCACAACTCTAGTCGGGCCGTAGGCGGAACCACACCCTGCTTCCACCAGATGTCCCCACAACGGCTACCAACCTCCACCATCTCCTGCTAGTCCGACACACCAACCATTTGGGCCCCTGCACTCTTCCCTAACCCCAAAACCGAGACGGGTCCCACAGCCATGTTCACGGCCGTCACCAAGCAGAAGAATCCTTAATAAGAATAAGTGACCTTTCAGTTGGCTACTACACACAGGTTGAGTATTCCGCTAAAGTCTCTTTCCAATGTTCCATCTTTCTCTGACCTTCAACCCATTCTTATTATCCACCTCCAGCGGTCTGTTTTGCCCTTGGGGACAGATCATTTGTGTTAATGCCAATCTCACACATGTGGGCAAAGCAACAGAAAGCCAACATGCATTATTAATGTTATATTTAATGAAAGGCTTTTATTTTCGTTTGGTTTGGTTCTGTCTGTCATGTTTCAATCCTCTGATCCATGGCTCTCCTCTGATAATAAAGAAGAGACATCACATTGCAGTAAAGATTCTCTCACACACGAACATGCTAAGGCAATAACACATTGTGTATGCAAATATGTTGTAGAGAATGCCAAGAGTGTGCAAAAGGTGGCTCCATTGAAGAATATAAAAAAATATATATATTTTGATTTGTTTAATACATGATTCCATATGTGTTATTTCATAGTTTTGATGTCTTCCCTCCTCTCTTCCCTCCTCTCTTACCCCCCTCTTTCTCTCCTCACTTCCCTCCTCTTTCATCCTCTCATTCTCTCTCCTCTCTTCTCTTCCCTCCTCTCCTCTCTTCCCTCCTCTCTTCCCTCCTCTTTCATCCTCTCTTCCCTCCTCTCTTCCCTCCTCTCTTCCCTCCTCTCCTCTCTCCTCTTTTCCCTCCTCTCTTCCCTCCTCTCCTCCCTCCTCTTTTCCCTCCTCTCTTCCCTCCTCTCTTCTCTCCTCTCCTCTTTTCCCTCCTCTCTTCCCTCCTCTCTTCCCTCCTCTCCTCTCTCCTCTTTTCCCTCCTCTCTTCCCTCCTCTCCTCCCTCCTCTCTTCCCTCCTCTCCTCTTTTCCCTCCTCTCTTCCCTACTCTCCTCTTTTCCCTCCTCTCTTCCCTCCTCTCTTCCCTCCTCTCTTCCCTCCTCTTTTCCCTCCTCTCTTCCCTCCTCTTTTCCCTCCTCTCTTCCCTCCCTCTTTCATCCTCTCATTCTCTCTCCTCACTTCTCTTCTCTCCTCTCTTCCCTCCTCTCTTCCCTCTTCCCTCCTCTTTCATCCTCTCTTTCTCTCTTCCCTCCTCTTTTCCCTCCTCTCTTCCCTCCTCTCTTCCCTCCTCTCCTCTTTTCCCTCCTCTCTTCCCTCCTCTCCTCTTTTCCCTCCTCTCTTCCCTCCTCTCTTCCCTCCTCTCTTCCCTCCTCTCCTCCTCCTCTCTTCCCTCCTCTCTTCCCTCCTCTCCTCTTTTCCCTCCTCTCTTCCCTCCTCTCTTCCCTCCTCTCTTCCCTCCTATCTTCCCTCCTCTTTTCCCTCCTCTCTTCCCTCCTCTTTTCCCTCCTCTCTTCCCTCCTCTTTTCCCTCCTCTCTTCCCTCCCTCTTTCATCCTCTCATTCTCTCTCCTCTCTTCTCTTCTCTCCTCTCCTCTCTTCCCTCCTCTTTCATCCTCTCTTTCTCTCTTCCCTCCTCTCTTCCCTCCTCTCTTCCCTCCTCTTTTCCCTCCTCTCTTCCCTCCTCTCTTCCCTCCTCTCTTCCATCCTCTCTTCCCTCCTCTCCTCTTTTCCCTCCTCTCTTCCCTCCTCTCTTCCCTCCTCTCCTATTTTCCCTCCTCTCCTCCCTCCTCTCTTCCCTCCTCTCCTCTTTTCCCTCCTCTCTTCCCTCCTCTCCTCTTTTCCCTCCTCTCTTCCCTCCTCTCTTCCCTCCTCTCTTCCCTCCTCTCCTCTCTCCTCTTCCCTCCTCTCTCTTCTTCCCTCCTCTCTTCCCTCCTCTTTTCCCTCCTCTCTTTCCTATCATGATCCTACCCTCTTACCGGCCTGGAGTACCAGGCACAACTCTCCCTTTGATAGTTACCACAAAGAGCCATGCAAGGCCAGGCTACATCACTGTCTTGTTACCTGGAATGTAACGTGGCTTCTATTGTAGTAGTAATGTTAGTCAAGGGTTTGTCTGTCTACAGGGTTCAATTGTACTGTAGCCTGGTCCCAGATCTATTTGTGTTCTCTGTTGCCAAATGGAGAGAATACCCATTCTGTTGTTATCCCTGGATGGTGGCTTCCTCCCTCCTCCCTGTCAGTGCCAAGCAGTGAAGCGATGATCGTCTATCTGCCCTGCTCTGTGTGTCACTACTAATCCTGCTCTATCATCCACTACTAATCCTGCCTGTTTTGTTCTGCTCTGTGTTCACTGTCAAAGCCTGTTGTTTGAACAATGGAGCTGTCTTCTTGTCGGCTAATTTGGGAACAAACATTTGCCCTGCCTGCCTGACTGCGTTGCAAACAAGCTCTCTCAGGAAGTGCTATTAATAGGGCAATTAAGCAGTGTGTGTGTGTGTGTTAATTAAGCAGAGCGGTAATGAGTTGGACTAGTGCTAATTATGACAAGATTTGCTTTGGCATTTGTTTGGCTGAGAGCGAGAGAGCGAGAAGACAGAGTCACAGGGTAGGAGAATAGAAAACAGAGTAACTAATAATGATGACACCAGGATATTGGCAGGTTGATGCCAAAGGAATTAAACGATTGCAGATGTGATTGTAGCTCTTGACAACCCGGTGGTTATTATTACTGGTGTATTACTGTTCAGTTTTTGCTCATAGGGTGAAAGATTAATTTTCCATCATGTTTTGATCTCAAAAGGATCTTCTCACAGACAGAGCCTTATATTCTGTGTGTGAGTGTGTGTGTGTGTGAGTGTGAGTGTGAGTGTGTGTGTGTGTGTGTGTGTGTGTGTGTGTGTGTGTGTGTGTGTGTGTGTGTGTGTGTGTGTGTGTGTGTGTGTGTCATTGTCAGGCAGAGAGAGAAAAGTCTGGAGTTCTGGGCGACTTACATCTCGTCTATTCATGAAACCTTCAATCAAATCCCTGAGCCTGTCGTGTGTGGTAAAGGAGGGGGGAAGTTAATGCGATCACAGTTGAAGCAGCCTCTATTAAAGCTGACACACACACACACACACACGCACACGCACACGCACACACACAGTGCAGCAACTCCTGAAAACAGAGGTTGGTTTATTGTCATCATCTTCATGTGTGTGTCTCTGTCTGTCTGTCTGTCTGTCTGTCTGTCTGTCTGTCTGTCTGTCTGTCTGTCTGTGTCTCTGTCTGTCTGTCTGTCTGTCTGTCTGTCTGTCTGTGTCTCTGTCTGTCTGTCTGTCTGTCTGTCTGTGTCTCTGTCTGTCTGTCTGTCTGTGTGTGTGTGTGTGTGTGTGTGTGTGTGTGTGTGTGTGTGTGTGTGTGTGTGTGTGTGTGTCTCTGACCCAAGTTAATAGAGAATGTAGTTCCCTTTTTATGCACTTTTCTCTCTCTGCGTATTCTGACCTTGAACTTCAGCATGAGAATAGCACGCTATTCCCCCACTATTCGTTTGGGGTGGAGATCTAATAAATGAAGGTGGTGGAGGTGTGTCTACAGATATGCCGTATTCTGACCTTGAATTGATTCCCTCATAATTCCACCACCTTTACGAGCGATGAAACAAGGAATAAGATGGAGCGAACTTGCCGGTTCCAAGTGGGAAAAGCATCTCCTTTATTTTTTCCGATAGAAATAACAGCATTCTCCGTGCACTGTACTTTATAAATTGATAAGAGCTATTGATAAGAGATAGGTAAATGAGTAATCCGTTTGGAGAAGGGGATTGTAAATACGCATAGAAATTGTTTTAGATTATTTTTCCTTATGATCCCTGGAGACGAATGTGAAATCAGTCATATGGAAGCAAACTAAAATTCATATCAACATGACATGTATTGCGGCCCCTTTTCCACAGTAAAGTAGACCATAAATAGCTTTGCCGTTATTCTGAATTGTAATTTTGTGCCCTCATAATTTGCGTGGAAGATATTTGGAGACCCAAGCTAAAGGCTTCTGTAGGGCTGAACCTGCTGAGTTCATGTATGCGCTTTAGAATGTTTTAATTACATGCCCGGGCTTTTCTCCGTTTTAATTTACAATTTGTATCATGTTAAATATTAGCCACTATCGGGAGCCACCGTGAGTAATACCCACATACATGTAGAACTGTCACCGTAGTGTTAGTTTTCTTCAATTTGTAGCCTACATTTTGCATCATTCCATTCCATTCCGTTTATCTTTCCCCTGTCACGTCTTTGTAGTTGTTCCTTTAGCATTAGTGGATCATGTTAGGCTAACGTTGTGCAATAATTTAGGACATGTAGCCTATTTGTAGAAATTTATAGGACTATTGTTCAACCCCTATTGTACACTTTTTACCACCTTCCAATATTTTATGGAATTAACTTGACTATGACAACTTTCAGGATGTTTTTTTGATTCATCAATATATTTTGTGTGTAAAGGCTCTCCAAACCTTTTTTTTTTAAATGATCCAACACACTTTCCTAACCCTAAAATGTGCCTAAATAATCTACAACATCAAGAGTATTTTTTAATCTATGCATCTGTAAAAGTTTGTGAGGGTTTTAGGTGCCAAGCCAAATTTTTTCAGCCTCCTGAGGTTGAAGAGGCGCTGTTGCGCCTTCTTCACCACACTGTCTGTGTGGGTGGACCATTTCAGATGGTTAGTGATGTGTATTCCTTGGAATTTGAAGCTCTTCACCTTCTCCACTGCGGCCGCGTCGATGTGGATAGGGGCGTGCTTCATAAGGTAAGTCTGAATACTAACTACTGAGAAGTGCGTAGGAAAGGCGTAATTTCCTAAATCGGAATCGGGCCCTATGAGAGCAGGGACTACTGCCACAAAGCCTGTCAGATTGGAGACCACCGTTCAGTCAGTCAGGCAATGAAGAGAAGGATGAAGGAAAGGAAGGAGGGAGGTTAGTGGGGGAGGAAAGGAAGGAGGGGGGTGGCACATGGTTCCAAGATGGCGAAGTAGTGCAGTCCTGTTTCTGTCGTGTGTCTGTAAATAGCCTGTAAATACCCAGTTACCCATATTTCCCTATCAGACTTTTCATCCTTCTACAAAATATACTTTCCTGCAACCCGCCTCACTCAATGTGGAACGGATTCTATTTTTGACTTACCTTTATCTAGAATCTAGAATCTCCAGTTGAAACTAGCTAGCCAGCTAACTAGCTACTTGCTATTAGCCACAGCTAGCGGTGTTTCACCCAAAACATTGGATTTTTTTAATCATTGGACATTGATCACCGGATATTCGGCCAGTCTGCACAGCGCGTTATCGACCCAGATCATATCAGTTTTTCCGCCGGAATCACTGAATCACTGGACCTTTAACTCCGGATTCATCGCTACCAGCTGGCTACAACAAAACGGACGCTGTGGCCTGGCTAATCATCCTGAGCTAGGCCCATCTCCCGGCTATCTACCTCTCTGTCAACCGGACGGGACCACCTAGTGTTGACACAAAGCCCCGCCGATCCTACACGACTGGTCTGCCGACGAAATCGTCTGATGTGGTTACGACGTTAACCACGAAGATTCCATCCATCGGCTAGCCCTGGCCCGCTAGCACACGCTATCCGTGGCCTCTTACTCACTAAACTGAACTAGCTACTGAACTAGCTACTTGCTATTAGCCACAGCTAGCGGTGTTTCACCCAAAACATTGGATTTTTTTCCGCGGGATTAATTTTAATCATTGGACATTGATCACCGGATATTCGGCCAGTCTGCACAGCGCGTTATCGACCCAGATCATATCAGTTTTTCCGCCGGAATCACTGAATCACTGGACCTTTAACTCCGGATTCATCGCTACCAGCTGGCTACAACAAAACGGACGTTGTGGTCTGGCTAATCATCCTGAGCTAGGCCCATCTCCCGGCTATCTACCTCTCTGTCAACCGGACGGGACCACCTAGTGTTGACACGAAGCCCCGCCGATCCTACACGACTGGTCTGCCAACGAAATCGTCTGATGTGGTTACGGCGTTAACCACGAAGATTCCATCCATCTGCTAGCCCTGGCCCGCTAGCACACGCTATCCGTGGCCTCTTACTCACAAGTGCTTCACCACCGGACCTTATGATAACTCAGCTATACAGCTGATATCTGCTGGACTGTTCCTTTTTACGGTACTACATCCTGTTTATGTTTAGCCTCAGCCCAAACATGGTTAGTTTATTGTTGTTTCGGTTATTTCTAATTGTACTATATCACTGTAGACCCCCCAGCCTAGCTAAACCTGCCTTAGATAGCTCCTTTGTCCCTCCCCCCATACACTCAGAGACCGACTCAATTGATGCCTCTAGAGATACTATCTCTTTCATTGTTACCCAACGCTTAGGTTTACCTCCACTTTACTCATATCCTTCCATATCCTTGTCTGTACATAATGCCCTGAATCTTTTCTATAACACCCGGAAATCTGCCCCCTTTATTCTATGTACCCAACGCACTAGAAGACCAGTTCTTAAAGCCTTTAGCCGTATCCTTATTCTAGTCCTCCTCTGTTCCTCTGGTGATGTAGAGGCTAACCCAGGCCCTGCAGCCCTCAGTATCACTCCTACTCCCCAGGCGCTATCATTTGATGACTTCTGTAATCGCAAAAGTCTTGGTTTCTTGCACATAAATATCAGAAGTCTACTTCCTAAGTTTGAGTTATTCACTGCGTTAGCACACTCTGCCAACCCTGATGTTCTAGCAGTGTCTGAATCCTGGCTCAGGAAGGCCACCAAAAATTCTGAAATTTCCATCCCCAACTATAACATTTTCCGTCTAGATAGAACTGCCAAAGGGGGTGGAGTTGCAATCTACTGTAGAGATAGCCTGCAGAGCTCCATCATACTATCCAGGTCTGTGCCCAAACAGTTTGAGCTTCTACTTCTAAAAATCCACCTTTCCAGAAATAAGTCTCTCACTGTTGCCGCTTGCTACAGACCCCCCTCAGCCCCAGCTGTGCCCTGGACACCATATGTGAATTGATTGCCCCCATTTATCCTCAGAGTTTGTACTGCTTGGTGACCTAAATTGGGATATGCTTAATACCCCAGCCATCCTACAATCCAAGCTAGATGCCCTCAACCTCACGCAAATTATCAACGAACCTACCAGGTACAACCCTAAATCCATAAACATGGGTACCCTCATAGATATCATCCTGACTAACATACCCTCTAAATACACCTCAGCTGTCTTCAACCAGGATCTCAGCGATCACTGCCTTATTGCCTGCGTCCGTAACGGGTCCGCGGTCAAACGACCACCCTCATCACTGTCAAACGCTCCCTAAAACACTTTAGCGAGAGGCCTTCCTAATTGACCTGGCCCAGGTATCCTGGATGGATATAGATCTCATTCCGTCAGTAGAGGATGCCTGGTTGTTCCTTAAAAGTAATTTCCTCTCAATCTTAAATAAACATGCCCCATTCAAAAAATACAGAACTAAGAACCGATATAGCCCCTGGTTCTCCTCAGACTTGACTGCCCTTGACCAGCACAAAAACATCCTGTGGCGTACAGCATTAGCATCAAATAGCCCCCGCGATATGCAACTTTTCAGGGAAGTTAGGAACCAATATACACAAGCAGTCAGGAAAGCAAAGGCTAACTTTTTTAAACAGAAATTTGCATCCTGTAGCACTAACTCCAAAAAGTTTTGGGACACTGTAAAGTCCATGGAGAATAAGAGCACTTCCTCCCAGCTGCCCACTGCACTGAGGCTAGGAAACACTATCACCACCGATAAATCTACAATAATCGAGAATTTCAACAAGCATTTTGCTACAGCTGGCCATGCTTTCCATCTGGCTACCACTAACCCGGCCACCAACTCTGCACCCTCTGCTGCAACTTGCCCATGCCTCCCCCGCTTCTCCTTCACACAAATTCAGACAGCTGATGTTTTGAAAGCGCTGCAAAATCTGGACCCCCTACAAATCAGCTGGGCTAGACAATCTGGACCCTTTCTTTCTAAAACTAGCCCCGAAATTGTCGCAACCCCTATTACTAGTCTGTTCAACCTCTCTTTCATAACGTCTGAGATCCCCAGAGATTGGAAAGCTGCCGCGGTCATCCCCCCTCTTCAAAGGGGGTGACACTCTAGATCCAAACTGCTACAGACCTATATCCATCCTGCCCTGCCTTTCGAAAGTATTCGAAAGCCAAGTTAACAAACAGATCATCGACCATTTCGAATACCACCGTACCTTCTCCGCTATGCAATCCGGTTTCCGAGCTGGTCACGGGTGCACTTCAGCCACGCTCAAGGTCCTAAAACGATATTATAACCGCGATTGATAATAGACAGTACTGTGCAGCCGTCTTTATCGACCTGGCCAAGGCTTTCGACTCTGTCAACCACCGCATTCTTATTGGCAGACTAAATAGCCTTGGTTTCTCAAATGACTGCCTCGCCTGGTTCACCAACTACTTCTCAGATAGAGTTCAGTGTGTCAAATCGGAGGGCCTGTTGTCTGGACCTATGGCAGTCTCTATGGGGTGCCACAGGGTTCAATTCTTGGGCCGACACTTTTCTCCGTGTATATCAATGATGTCGCTCTTGCTGCTGGTGACTCTCAGATCCACCTCTACGCAGACGACACCATTTTGTATACATCTGGCCCTTCATTGGACACTGTGTTAACAAACCTCCAAACGAGCTTCAATGCCATACAACAATCCTTCAGTAGCCTTCAACTGCTCTTAAACACTAGTAAAACTAAATGCATGCTTTTCAATCGAACGCTGCTAGCACCCGCCCACCCGACTAGAATCACCACTCTCGACGGGTCTGACCTAGAGTATGTGGACAACTACAAATATCTAGGTGTCTGGTTAGACTGTAAACTCAACTTCCAGACTCACATAAAGAATCTCCAATCCAAAGTTAAATCTAGAATCGGCTTCCTATTTCGCAACAAAGCCTCCTTCACTCATGCTGCCAAACATGCCCTCGTAAAACTGACTATCCTACCGATCCTTGACTTCGGCGATGTCATTTACAAAATAGCCTCCAACACTCTACTCAGCAAATTGGATGTAGTCTATCACAGTGCCATCCGTTTTGTCTCCAAAGCCCCATACACTACCCACCACTGTGACCTGTACGCTCTTGTTGGCTGGTCCTCACTACATGTTCGTCGTCAAACCCACTGGCTCCAGGCCATCTATAAATCACTGCTAGGCAAATCCCGCCTTATCTTAGCTCATTGGTCACCATAGCAGCACCCACCCGTAGTCTGCGCTCCAGCAGGTATATCTCTCTGGTCATTCCCAAAGCCAACACCTCCTTTGGCCGCCATTCCTTCCAGTTCTCTGCTGCCAATGACTGGAACGAATTGCAAAAATCTCTGAAGCTGGAGACTCTTATCTCCCTCAATAACTTTAAGCATCAGTTGTCAGAGCACCTTACCGATCACTGCACCTGTACACAGCCCATCTGAAATTAGCCCACCCAACTACCTCATCCCTATATTGTTATTTATTTTGCTCTTTTGCACCCCAGTATCTCTATTTGCACATAATCTCTTGCACATCTAGCATTCCAGTGTTAATACTATTGTAATTATTCTGCACTATAGCCTATTTATTGCCTTACCTCCATAACTTGCTACATTTGCACACACTGTATATATATTTTCTGTTGTATTTCTGACTTTATGTTTTTTTTTTTACCCCATATGTAACTCTGTGTTGTTTTTATTGCACTACTTTGCTTTATCTTGGCCAGGTCGCAGTTGTAAATGAGAACCTGTTCTCAACTGGCTTACCTGGTTAAATAAAGGTGAAATAAAAAATAAAAAATAGTGGGGGAGGAAAGGAAGGAGGGGGGTTAGTGGGGGAGGAAAGGAAGGAGGGAGGTTAGTGGGGGAGGAAAGGAAGGAGGGGGGTTAGTGGGGGAGGAAAGGAAGGAGTGGGGTTAGTGGGGGAGGAAAGGAAGGAGGGAGGTTAGTGGGGGAGGGAGGGAAGGAGGGGGGTTAGTGGGGGGAGGAAAGGAAGGTGGGGGTTAGTGGGGGAGGAAAGTAAGGAGGGAGGTTAGTGGGGGAGGAAAGGAAGGAGGGAGGTTAGTGGGGGAGGAAAGGAAGGAGGGGGGTTAGTGGGGGAGGCAAGGAAGGAGTGGGGTTAGTGGGGGAGGAAAGTAAGGAGGGAGGTTAGTGGGGGGAGGAAAGGAAGGAGGGAGGTTAGTGGGGGAGGAAAGGAAGGAGGGGGGTTAGTGGAGGAGGAAAGGAAGGAGGGGGGTTAGTGGGGGAGGAAAGGAAGGAGGGGGGTTAGTGGGGGAGGAAAGGAAGGAGGGGGTTAGTGGGGGGAGGAAAGGAAGGAGGGGGTTAGTGGGGGAGGAAAGGAAGGAGGGGGGTTAGTGGGGGAGGAAAGGAAGGAGGGGGGTTAGTGGAGGAGGAAAGGAAGGAGGGGGGTTAGTGGAGGAGGAAAGGAAGGAGGGCTAACACTCAGCCTAACGCCTAACACTCAGCCTAAAACCTAACACTCAGCCTAACACCTAACACTCAGCCTAACACTCAGCCTAACACCTAACACTCAGCCTAACACTCAGCCTCACACCTAACACCCAGCCTAACGCCATCCACACAGACTTCTCATCAAAAGGAATTTTCATTGACTTGAAGGCTAAAAATGAGATTAGAGAGAGAGAGAGAGAGAATAACATTGCTTTTATTCTTCCCAACATGTGTGCCTTCAAGATTAGGGCATAATAATAATCTCATAACATTTAATAAGAGGTAGTTAGTTTGTGGGCTTCTAGACTGTGTGTGTGTCTGTGTGTCTGTGTGTGTGCGTGCGTGCGTGCGTGCGAGCGACAGAGGCGTTATTTATTGAATTATAAAGGACCTTAATGGATCGAAAATATGACTAAAATATTTAAATATTTCCATGTCAAAGCACAACATCAAGGAAAGTCTGTCTTAAATGTCAGAAAAAGTTTTCATATGCAGCAACAGCTTAATCCCAAATCAGCTTTAACCCTGTTAGTGCTGGAATATTAACATGGAATGTTACGGGACTAAACAATCCAGCAATTATGTTTAAAAATATTGGTTTGGAAGCTGGATAAACAATGGATGTGTTCCAAATACTATCCTATTCTCTTTATAGTGCACTACTTTTGACCAGGGCCTATAAACAGAAGGGTACAATTATTACTTAGGTTTGTGAATTTTGTAGGTTTCTAGGTTAGGAGTATTACTAATATTTAAATGTATGCAGCAGCAGCCTATCATTACAGACGCCGTGACGACAGGGATTGGATGAAACTCAGTGTTAAATTCAGAATCTTCTAACTGTCTTCCTATCATCATATTTACATTTTACATTTACATTTTAGTCATTTAGCAGACGCTCTTATCCAGAGCGATTTACAGTTAATCTAGTAACTAACGTTACCTAGCTAATTTTTTGCTTGATTGTACAAAGTCCAGCAGCTAGCCTCTGTAGCTACCCTAGGTAACTGCAGTCAGCTGAAAGCTAGCTAGCTAACGAACAGGCAAAGAAAGGTAGCTAGCGTATTGGCGCCCTCTACTGGACGGCATCGGCTCTGTGGCTCAGCTTCTTTTATTTTCCCGCAAAATTTGAAATCAAAGATGGTAAGTCCCGTGACTTTGTACTTGTTGTAAGACGGTCGGGTTTCAACTTACCCAGAATGAGTTTTCGTTGTAGGCGAAATTGATGATTTCTCTTGAAACAATGAACCGGCTTTCGGGCTCATAACCACCATATTTATTCTCTTCTTTTCCAGAACAACATAGAGTGCTAACATTAGAGTGCTGAGGAAAAATAACAAAAATAAATAAAATAAACAGTATGACCAAAAGAACTTGGCCTTTGCACTGGCAGAGGTGAAGGCGGGCCGGATGAGTACTAGGGAGGCCGCCCAGGCCTATGGTGTTCCCCCCTCCACCTTGGCAGATTGAAACTCCGGGAAGGTGAAGATGAAGATGGCTGCAAGGGGGGCCACCAGCAGCTCCTCTCCCCAGAAGACGAGGAAGCTCTGATGGTGCACCTCTTGTACCTGGTTCTCTCTCACCAAAACCAGGCCATCAAACCCTAGACCAACAGGTCAGTACCTCAGGAGTAAATGTCAGTTGGTTTTTCATAACCGAGCATTCAGAGGTTGAGAGAGCAGGTGCAGGTAGAGAGAGAGAGAGAGAGAGGGTTGAAAACAGCAGGTCCGGGACAAGGTAGCACGTCTGGTGAACAGGTCAGGGCTCACGAGTGGCGCAGTGGTCTAAGGCACTGCATCTCAGTGCTTGAGGCGTCACTACAGACCCCCTGGTTCAATTCCAGGCTGTATCACAACCGGCCGTGATTGGGAGTCCCATAGGGCGGCGCACAATTGTCCCAGCGTCGTCCGGGTTTGGCAAGGGTGTAGGCCGTCATTGTAAATAAGAATTTGTTCTTAACTGACTTGCCTAGTTAAATAAAGGTTAAAAAAAATATATAAAAAAAGCCACATATTCGACATATTAGGTTATGTCACATTTTACATTGGTGATTATGTCACAGTTATATGAACCCTTTATAAAGCATGACATACAGTTATAGATACCTTAACACATTTATGTAGTGCTTATGAAGGCTTTATGAAGTCTTTATAAACTGAACGTCATTTAAAGCGGGACCAATATTGGTCTAGACAAAACTGTACTTACATTGTCTTTTTCAATTATTGAATTGAATGGTATCAGTCAATATGGGGAGGGAGAAACCCTGTGTATTCTGCACCAGGATCAGGGAACTCCTGTTGTATACGGGACACCACACAGGAAGACATGGTGCTGGCTAAAGCTAAAACTGGCGAGTGTAGAGAGTATAGAGATATTGTTATCCACGTCGGCACCAACGATGTTAGGATGAAACAGTCAGAGGTCACCAAGTGCAACATAGCTTCAGCGTGTAAATCAGCTAGAAAGATGTGTCGGCATCGAGTAATTGTCTCTGGCCCCCTCCCAGTTAGGGGGAGTGACGAGCTCTACAGCAGAGTCTCAGCACTCAATCGCTGGTTGAAAACTGTTTTCTGCCCCTCCCAAAAGATAGAATTTGTAGATAATTGGCCCTCTTTCTGGGACTCACCCACAAACAGGACCAAGCCTGACCTGCTGAGGAGTGACGGACTCCATCCTAGCTGGAGGGATCTACCAACATAGATAGGGCTCTAACTCCTCTAGCCCCACAGTGAAATAGGGTGCAGGCCAGGCAGCAGGCTGTTAGCCAACCTGCCAGCTTAGTGGAGTCTGCCAATAGCACAGTCAGTGTAGTCAGCTCAGCCATACCCATTGAGACTGTGTCTGTGCCTCGACCTAGGTTGGGCAAAACTAAACATGGCGGTGTTCGCCTTAGCAATCTTATTAGGATAAAGACCTCCTCCATTCCTGCCATTATTGAAAGAGATCGTGATACCTCACATCTCAAAATAGGGTTACTTAATGTTAGATCCCTCACTTCAAAGGCAGTCATAGTCAATGAACTAATCACTGATCATAATCTTGATGTGATTGGCCTGACTGAAACATGGCTTAAGCCTGATGAATTTGCTGTGTTAAATGAGGCCTCACCTCCTGGTTACACTAGTGACCATATTCCCCGTGCATCCCGCAAAGGCGGAGGTGTTGCTAACATTTACGATAGCAAATTTCAATTTACAAAAAAAAAATGGCGTTTTCGTCTTTTGAGCTTCTAGTCATGAAATCTATGCAGCCTACTCAATCACTTTTTTATAGCTACTGTTTACAGGCCTCCTGGGCCATATACAGCGTTCCTCTCTGAGTTTCCTGAATTCCTATCAGACCTTGTAGTCATAGCAGATCATATTCTAATTTTTTGGTGATTTTAATATTCACATGGAGAAGTCCACAGACCCACTCCAAAAGTCTTTCGGAGCCATCATCGACTCAGTGGGTTTTGTCCAACATGTCTCTGGACCTACTCACTGCCACAGTCATACTCTGGACCTAGTTTTGTCCCATGGAATAAAATGTTGTAGATCTTAATGTTTTTCCACAAAATCCTGGACTATTGGACCACCATTTTATTACGTTTGCAATCGCAACAAATAATCTGCTCAGACCCCAACCAAGGAGCATCAAAAGTCGTGCTATAAATTCTCAGACAACACAAAAATTCCTTGATGCCCTTCCAGACTCCTTCTGCCTACCCAAGGACGTCAGAGGACAAAAATCAGTTAACCACTTAACTGAGGAACTCAATTTAACCTTGCGCAATACCCTAGATGCAGTTGCACCCCTAAAAACGAAAAACATTTGTCATAAGAAACTAGCTCCCTGGTATACAGAAAATACCCGAGCTTTGAAGCAAGCTTCCAGGAAATTGGAACGGAAATGGCGCCACACCAAACTGGAAGTCTTCCGACTAGCTTGGAAAGACAGTACCGTGCAGTACCGAAGAGCCCTCACTGCTGCTCGATCATCCTACTTTTCCAACTTAATCGAGGAAAATAAGAACAATCCAAAATTTCTTTTTGATACTGTTGCAAAGCTAACTAAAAAGCAGCATTCCCCAAGAGAGGATGGCTTTCACTTCAGCAGTAATAAATTCATGAACTTCTTTGAGGAAAAGATCATGACCATTAGAAAGCAAATTACGGACTCCTCTTTGAATCTGCGTATTCCTCCAGGGCTTAGCTGTCCTGGATCTGCAGATCTGCGAGGGCCTGGGATCGGGAGAGACACTTAAGTGTTTTAGTACTATATCTCTTGACACAATGATGAAAATAATCATGGCCTCTAAACCTTCAAGCTGCATACTGGATCCTATTCCTACTAAACTGCTGAAGGAGCTGCTTCCCTGTGCTTGGCCCTCCTATGTTGAACATAATAAACAGCTCTCTATCCACCGGATGTGTACCAAACTCACTAAAAGTGGCAGTGATAAAGCCTCTCTTGAAAAAGCCAAACCTTGACCCGGAAAATATAAAAAACTATCGGCCTATATCGAATCTTCCATTCCTCTCAAAAATTTTAGAAAAAGCTGTTGCGCAGCAACCTCACTGCCTTTCTGAAGACAAACAATGTATACGAAATGCTTCAGTCTGGTTTTAGACCCCATCATAGCACTGAGACTGCACTTGTGAAGGTGGTAAATGACCTTTTAATGGCGGTCAGACCGAGGCTCTGCATCTGTCCTCGTGCTACTAGACCTTAGTGCTGCCTTTGACACCATCGATCACCACATTCTTTTGGGAGACTGGAAACCCAAATTGGTCTACACGGACAAGTTCTGGCCTGGTTTAGATCTTACCTGTCGGAAAGATATCAGTTTGTCTCTGTGAATGGTCCTCAAGGTTCCGTTTTAGGACCACTATTGTTTTCACTATATATTTTACCTCTTGGGGATGTTATTCGAAAACATAATGTTAACTTTCACTGCTATGCGGATGACACACAGCTGTACATTTCAATGAAACATGGTGAAGCCCCAAAATTGCCCTTGCTAGAAGCCTGTGTTTCAGACATAAGGAAGTGGATGGCTGAAAACTTTCTACTTTTAAACTCGGACAAAACAGAGATGCTTGTTCTAGGTCCCAAGAAACAAAGAGATCTTCTGTTAAATCTGACAATTCATCTTGATGGTTGTAAAGTCGTCTCAAATAAAACTGTGAAGGACCTCGAGCGTTACTCTTGACCCTGATCTCTCTTTTGACGAACATATCAAGACTGTTTCAAGGACAGCTTTTTTCCATCTACGTAACATTGCAAAAATCAGAAATTTTCTGTCCAAAAATGATGCAGAAAAATTAATCCATGCATTTGTTACTTCTAGGTTAGACTACTGCAATGCTCTACTTTCCGGCTACCGGATAAAGCACTAAATAAACTTCAGTTAGTGCTAAATACGGCTGCTAGAATCCTGACTAGAACCAAGAAATTTGATCATATTACTCCAGTGCTAGCTTCCCTACACTGGCTTCCTGTTAAGGCAAGGGCTGATTTCAAGGTTTTACTGTTAACCTATAAAGCGTTACATGGGCTTGCTCCTACCTATCTTTCCGAGTTGGTCCTGCCGTACATACCAATACGTACGCTACGGTCACAAGACGCAGGGCCTCCTAATTGTCCCTAGAATTTCTAAGCAAACAGCGGGAGGCAGGGCTTTCTCCTATAGATCTCCATTTTTATGGAACAGTCTGCCTACCCATGTGAGAGACGCAGACTCGGTCTCAACCTTTAAGTCTTTACTGAAGACTTATCTCTTCAGTAGGTCATATGATTGAGTGTAGTCTGGCCCAGGAGTGTGAAGGTGAACGGAAAGGCTCTGGAGCAACGAACAGCCCTTGCTGTCTCTGCCGGGCCGGTTCCCCTCTCTCCACTGGGGTTCTCTGCCTCTAACCCTGTTACAGGGGCTGAGTCACTGGCTTGCTGGTGCTCTTTCATGCCGTCCCTAGGAGGGGTGCGTCACTTGAGTGGGTTGAGTTACTGACGTGATCTTCCTGTCTGGGTTGGCGCCCCCCTTGGTTTGTGCTGTGGTGGAGACCTCTGTGGGCTATACTCGGCCTTGTCTCAGGATTGTAAGTTGGTGGTTGAGGATATCCCCTCTAGTGGTGCGGGGGCTGTGCTTTGGCAGAGTGGGTGGGGTTATATCCTTCCTGTTTGGCCCTGTCCGGGGTTTCTTCGGATGGGGCCACAGTGTCTCGGACCGCTCCTGTCTCAGCCTCCAGTATTTATGCTGCAGTAGTTTATGTGTCGGGGGGCTGGGGTTAGTTGGTTATACCTGGAGTACTTCTCCTGTCTTATCCAGTGTCCTGTGTGAATTTAAGCATGCTCTCTCTAATTCTCTCGTTCTCTCTTCTCTCTGAGAACCTGAGCCCTAGGACCATACGTCAGGACTACCGGGCATGCTGACACCTTGCTGTCCCCAGTCCGCCTGGCCTTGCTGCTATTCCAGTTTCAACTGTTCTGCCTGCGGTTACGAAACCCCTACCTGTCCCAGACCTGCTGTTTTCAACTCTTAATGATCGGCTATGAAAAGCCAACTGAGAGACCTGAGCCCTAGGACCATACGTCGGGACTACCGGCCGTGGTGACTCCTTGCTGTCCCCAGTCCGCCTGGCCTTGCTGCTATTCCAGTTTCAACTGTTCTGCCTGCGGTTATGGAACCCCTACCTGTCCCAGACCTGCTGTTTTCAACTCTTAATGATCGGCTATGAAAAGCCAACAGATTTATTCCTGATTATTATTTGACCATGCTTGTCACTTATGAACATTTTTGAACATCTTGGTATGGTTCTGTTATAATCTCCACCCGGCACAGCCAGAAGAGGACTGGCCACCCCTCATAGCCTGGTTCCTCTCTAGGTTTCTTCCTAGGTTTTGGCCTTTCTAGGGAGTTTTTCCTAGCCACGTGCTTCTACACCTGCATTACTAGCTGTTTGGGGTTTTAGGCTGGGTTTCTGTACAGCACTTCGAGATATTAGCTGATGTACGAAGGGCTATATAAAATAAAATTGATTGATTGATTGATTGATGAACACTGATATGTTACCAAGGTAACCCCATTACCACCAGACAGGAAGGTATGAACACTCTGACATGTTACCAAGGTAACCACATTACCACCACACAGGAAGGCATGAACACTGACATGTTACCAAGGTAACCCCATTACCACCAGACAGGAAGGTATGACCACTCTGACATGTTACCAAGGTAACTCCATTACCACCAGACAGGAAGGTATGAACACAGATATGTTACCAAGGTAACCCCATTACCACCACACAGGAAGGTATGACCACTCTGACATGTTACCAGGGTAACCCCATTACCACCAGACAGGAAGGTATGAACACTCTGACATGTTACCAAGGTAACCCCATTACCACCAGACAGGAAGGTATGACCACTCTGACATGTTACCAAGGTAACCCCATTACCACCACACAGGAAGGTATGACCACTCTGACATGTTACCAAGGTAACCCCATTACCACCACACAGGAAGGTATGACCACTCTGACATGTTACCAAGGTAACCCCATTACCAGCAGACAGGAAGGTATGACCACTCTGACATGTTACCAAGGTAACCCCATTAACACCAGACAGGAAGGTATAACCACTCTGACATGTTACCAAGGTAACCCCATTACCACCACACAGGAAGGTATGACCACTCTGACATGTTACCAAGGTAACCCCATTACCACCAGACAGGAAGGTATGACCACTCTGACATGTTACCAAGGTAACCCCATTACCACCAGACAGGAAGGTATGAACACTCTGACATGTTACCAAGGTAACCCCATTACCACCAGACAGGAAGGTATGACCACTGACATGTTACCAAGGTAACCACATTACCACCAGACATGAAGGTATGACCACTCTGACATGTTACCAAGGTAACCCCATTACCACCAGACAGGAAGGTATGAACATTCTGACATGTTACCAAGGTAACCCCATTACCACCACACAGGAAGGCATGAACACTGACATGTTACCAAGGTAACCCCATTACCACCAGACAGGAAGGTATGACCACTCTGACATGTTACCAAGGTAACCCCATTACCACCACACAGGAAGGTATGAACACGGATATGTTACCAAGGTAACCCCATTACCACCACACAGGAAGGTATGAACACTCTGACATGTTACCAAGGTAACCACATTACCACCAGACAGGAAGGTATGAACACTCTGACATGTTACCAAGGTAACCCCATTACCACCAGACAGGAAGGTATGACCACTCTGACATGTTACCAAGGTAACCCCATTACCACCACACAGGAAGGTATGAACACGGATATGTTATCAAGGTAACCCCATTACCACCACACAGGAAGGTATGACCACTCTGACATGTTACCAAGGTAACCCCATTACCACCAGACAGGAAGGTGAGAACACTCTGACATGTTACCAAGGTAACCACATTACCACCAGACAGGAAGGTATGAACACTCTGACATGTTACCAAGGTAACCCCATTACCACCACACAGGAAGGTATGACCACTCTGACATGTTACCAAGGTAACCCCATTACCACCACACAGGAAGGTATGACCACTCTGACATGTTACCAAGGTAACTCCATTACCACCAGACAGGAAGGTATGAACACTCTGATATGTTACCAAGGTAACCCCATTACCACCACACAGGAAGGTATGACCACTCTGACATGTTACCAAGGTAACCCCATTACCACCAGACAGGAAGGTATGACCACTCTGACATGTTACCAAGGTAACCCCATTACCACCACACAGGGAGGTATGACCACTCTGACATGTTACCAAGGTAACCCCATTACCACCAGACAGGAAGGTATGACCACTCTGACATGTTACCAAGGTAACCCCATTACCACCACACAGGAAGGTATGACCACTCTGACATGTTACCGAGGTAACCCCATTACCACCACACAGGAAGGTATGACCACTGACATGTTACCAAGGTAACCCCATTACCACCAGACAGGAAGGTATGAACACTCTGACATGTTACCAAGGTAACCCCATTACCACCAGACAGGAAGGTATGACCACTCTGACATGTTACCAAGGTAACCCCATTACCACCAGACAGGAAGGTATGACCACTCTGACATGTTACCAAGGTAACCCCGTTACCACCACACAGGAAGGTATGACCACTGACATGTTACCAAGGTAACCCCATTACCACCACACAGGAAGGTATGACCACTCTGACAAGTTACCAAGGTTCACATTGTTTATATTATCAGAACACTGCTTCTATGGTGTTATGTAAAGGGTTGTTTATTCTACATGCACCTGTTACTACATTTAAAAGTTATCAAAACACTTAGTTTAGAATATCTACATTAATTCAGCAATTACATTCTTCTCATATTACTCTGTAGGCTACTGACCTATTCAAAGCTTCCTCCGGCATCTCACCATACATCTCCCTGTAGTTATTGAACTCAACCTGCAGGAGGTTTGTTTGTTGTGACTGAGTTGGTTGGGGGAAACGGCTGCGGGCTAGGTTCTGACAGATGGGTGTGTCTTGGTGGTGGCAAGGGCACACCCAAGAAACACCTGCATTAAACCACACCCCCAAGCCAGCTCACGTTTGGCTTCTGTCATGGCCGCCAGCATTTCTTGAGGAGCAAGCCAAAAAAACAAGGCAAAATCAGAGGGTGCAGTTCCTCTTTAACAGAAAATCACCTGGATTAAAAACCATGGAAATTAAAATAAAAAAACTACGTTTTAAGTGAGAATAGGCATTGGTCTGAAGCCGAAAAAGAAAGGAAATTCACACGAGCACCACAATGCCTATTCCTCCAAAGCCTCTACCATGAACCCCCATTTCTTTCATCCTCCAAAGCATTAACCACGAACCCCCATTTCTGTCATTCTCCAGATCCTCCAGTGTCCAGTGGGATCCTCTGGCTTTCTTTAGGAAGTTAGTTTAAAGACTCTGATCAGAGTGAGAGAAAGGAGAAAGGAGGATTTAACAGAGTTCCTCTGCGGCGAGGCTGAGACGCAGAGCTGAGGCCCTTGCTGTTAGTGATAAAACTGTACTGAGCCACAGGCCCGGGGTAAGAGGATTGACAAATCCAGCCTAATCCCAATCAAAAGACATACCATGTAAAAAAAATACATCCCAGAACAGGTTCGCTTACACAGATTAGGAAGACGGAGTGGAAATCCTGTCACAGTCTACTTGGGGCTCGCTGGGAAGACAAGACAAGGGCTGTCTTTAGCCGCCAAATCCTTGCTTCCTCTGTCCTTGTTTCTTCAATTACTCAACGCTCATTGGAGGAGGATCCTCTCTTAGAGACGAACTGAGGAAATGAGGCAAGGATTTGAAGGATAGTAATGTGTTCAGAGAGAGGTACAGCCTGGACGAATACAGAGAAAAAAAGATCCTGGAAGAACAAACGTCTTTAGATTCTGCTAGCTGTAAACACTGGTATGAGGCTGGGCACCTAGCTAGCTAGCTGTCAGTTTCATTGATTGCATCCTCTGTCTACCTCCTCCCTCCTCTCCACTCCTCTCTCCAACCCTCTACCTCCTCTCCACCTCTCCACTCCTCTCTCCAACCCTCTCCCTCCTCTCCACTCCTCTCTCCAACCCTCTACCTCTCCACCTCTCCACTCTTCTCTCCAACCCTCTATCTCCTCTCCACCTCTCTCCTCCTTCACCCTTCCCTCCTCTCTATCCCAGTATCAGTATACTAATCCCTCTATGTAATTACTGTTCCCTGCTACGGCCAAGCGACCAGGGCCTTCCTTCTCCCTCTCTCTCTCCCACCCCTCTCTCTCCATTTCTCCTACCCCTCCACTCACACCCCTCTCGTCCACCTCCCATCTCTCTCTCTACCCCTCCACTCACACCCCTCTCGTCCACCTCCCATCTCCCTCTCTACCCCTCTCGCTCTATGAATCAGATTAGCTGACCTAAATCCCACTCCTTCTTCTTCTCCCCATCAAACAACTCCTTATCTACACCCAGACAGATAAACACAGACACCACCACCACTCCTCCCCTCCCTCCCTCCCTCCCTCCCTCCCTCCCTCCCTCCCTCCCAGAAACACACAGACTGAGACACCACTCCTCTCCCCCTCCCTCCCTGAAACCGATAGACACATGGGCTTGTTGACCAGGGCAGAAAATCAAACCATTTCTCCATGACACAGTAGAGTAGATAAACAAACAGGCAGGCAGGCAGGGCTGCGTACAGAGCCTTTGTGCTGGCTGTGTAAAAGGCCTCCAGCTCCGGAGTCTTGAACGACAGGATCATTCCCTCCCCCTTCTAGTGTTCCCCCTGCAGCGGTAGCAATGGTGAAAGGAGGTGGGTTGTATTTACACGGTCCTGTCTCTGCCTACTCCCCAGCGGCTCTCTGAACGAACCCGTTGGTGCAGCACGGACCCCCTCCACCACCTGCTGCAGCGGCCTGGTTGACTTTATGGAGGAAAAGCCTCCACCATGTTGCTGGCAGATTTCCACCCAGCCTCTTCTTGCAGGTCACGCAAGCTGGCAGAGGTCAGCACTCTGGTCCGGATAAACTGGGTTGTGGAACGGTGGCTCGTCCATTACCCATACTCCTGGCCACGAAAACGCCTCTGTGAACAGCTAGTCTATTTCCACGCCCAAAGTGGAACAGAGTAATGGCTGACATATGGACCTGCTCCAGATCCAACAGGAAACAAGTGCCTGTCGTACCCAAGGTCCTCCTGCTCTCCTCAGAACAGCCCAAGCAGTGTCTCTCCAACACCCCCCCCTTGCTGGTACAGAAGTCTCTGTGCAGCTTGTAGACAGAAAGCTGTCACTGGACCCAACGTCCACCAGCCCTTGGTCCCTCTTTTGCGAAGGGAGGTGTAACGCTGCTGCGCGTGTCCGGTGTTGACCAAAATAAATCCACCAGTAACCACTGCAGTTGCTTGACGAGACCTGCTTGATGAAACTGATGCCGCCCCCTGAAACAACACTAAAGCCCTGCTAACCTGCTGAGGGAGAGGGAGAGGAAGAGGGAGAGGAAGAGGGAGAGGGAGAGAGAAAGGAGGAGAGATGCTAGAGAGAAGAGAGAGAGACAGGAGCAAATGAGGAGGGAATATAAAGAGAGAGAAGGGTAGAGAGAGGGGGATTGAGAGAGGGGGATAGAGAGAGGGGGATAGAGAGAGGGATAGAGAGGGGGATAGAGAGAGGGGGATAGAGAGAGGGGGATAGAGAGAGGGGGATAGAGAAAGAAAGTGGAAAAGCCCTTCACTGGGAATAGAGACAGCTCTTCACTGGGAATAGAGACAGCCCTTCACTGGGAATAGAGACAGCTCTTCACTGGGAATAGAGACAGCTCTTCACTGGGAATAGAGACAGCTCTTCACTGGGAATAGAGACAGCCCTTCACTGGGAATAGAGACAGCTCTTCACTGGGAATAGAGACAGCTCTTCACTGGGAATAGAGACAGCTCTTCACTGGGAATAGAGACAGCTCTTTACTGGGAATAGAGACAGCCCTTTACTGGGAATAGAGACAGCTCTTCACTGGGAATAGAGACAGCTCTTCACTGGGAATAGAGACAGCTCTTCACTGGGAATAGAGACAGCTCTTCACTGGGAATAGAGACAGCTCTTCACTGGGAATAGAGACAGCTCTTCACTGGGAATAGAGACAGCCCTTCACTGGGAATAGAGACAGCTCTTCACTGGGAATAGAGACAGCTCTTCACTGGGAATAGAGACAGCCCTTCACTGGGAATAGAGACAGCTCTTCACTGGGAATAGATACAGCTCTTCACTGGGAATAGAGACAGCCCTTCACTGGGAATAGAGACAGCTCTTTACTGGGAATAGAGACAGCCCTTCACTGGGAATAGAGACAGCTCTTCACTGGGAATAGAGACAGCTCTTCACTGGGAATAGAGACAGCTCTTCACTGGGAATAGAGACAGCTCTTCACTGGGAATAGAGACAGCTCTTCACTGGGAATAGAGACAGCTCTTCACTGAGAATAGAGACAGCTCTTCACTGGGAATAGAGACAGCTCTTCACTGGGAATAGAGACAGCTCTTTACTGGGAATAGAGACAGCCCTTCACTGGGAATAGAGACAGCTCTTCACTGGGAATAGAGACAGCTCTTCACTGGGAATAGAGACAGCTCTTCACTGGGAATAGAGACAGCTCTTCACTGGGAATAGAGACAGCTCTTCACTGGGAATAGAGACAGCTCTTCACTGGGAATAGAGACAGCTCTTCACTGGGAATAGAGACAGCTCTTCACTGGGAATAGAGACAGCCCTTCACTGGGAATAGAGACAGCTCTTCACTGGGAATAGAGACAGCTCTTCACTGGGAATAGAGACCTCTGAGACAGCTCTTCACTGGGAATAGAGACAGCTCTTCACTGGGAATAGAGACAGCTCTTCACTGGGAATAGAGACAGCTCTTCACTGGGAATAGAGACAGCCCTTCACTGGGAATAGAGACAGCCCTTCACTGGGAATAGAGACAGCTCTTCACTGGGAATAGAGACAGCTCTTCACTGGGAATAGAGACAGCTCTTCACTGGGAATAGAGACAGCTCTTCACTGGGAATAGAGACAGCCCTTCACTGGGAATAGAGACAGCTCTTCACTGGGAATAGAGACAGCCCTTCACTGGGAATAGAGACAGCTCTTCACTGGGAATAGAGACAGCTCTTCACTGGGAATAGAGACAGCTCTTCACTGGGAATAGAGACAGCTCTTCACTGGGAATAGAGACAGCTCTTCACTGGGAATAGAGACAGCTCTTCACTGGGAATAGAGACAGCTCTTCACTGGGAATAGAGACAGCTCTTCACTGGGAATAGAGACAGCTCTTCACTGGGAATAGAGACAGCTCTTCACTGGGAATAGAGACAGCTCTGAAGTAAAGAGTGGGAACAAATGAGGTCTGTGATCTAACCTCCCCCCTTCCTCCCACCCATCCCCAATCATCCTGCACCAATGTTCTCTGCTCTCAGTGTGACAGACAACCAAGTCTTTGTTACTGTCTGAATGGAGGTTAAACATCCCTTGAAATCGGAGCTCTTTGGCTTTCTGGACGCATAATTAGAGTACCAGCCTTTCCGTGTCCCAAATGGTACCCTTATTCTCTAATAAGGCTCTGGTCAAAAGTAGTGCACTATAAAGGGAATACGGTACCATTTGGGACGAAGGCCAGCGTACCAAATGCCTTTTTCATGGTAATGTGAGTGTTTTCCTCTCCCTGTAACCATGGTCAGACCAGCAGTATCACGCTGCTGAAGGACGGGCAGAAAGAAAGCTAGTTGGAGATACGGCGCTTCTCTCTCTGCTACTTTCCTCCTCCTCTTGGTCTCCATCCCTTTTCCCCTCTTTTCTCTCTCCATTCCTCTCTCTCTTTTTATAATAATAATAATAATAATAATAATATAAGCTATATGCAATTTAGCAGATGCTTTCATCGAAAGCCACTTAAGTCATATCATCTCGGAGGGCAGGGGGGAGGGAGGGAGGGATCGACGGGGTGATTTACTGGCAGAGCTAAGAAGTGTTGTGGTCTGGCTGCTGGAGACAGGGGCAATTATCCAGCCAGGATACACACACACACACACACCAACAGATTATTAGATGGAAGCAGTGAAGGACTGAGTGTGTGTGTGTGTGTGTGTGTGTGTGTGTGTGCTGGGGTTGGATCTAGCAACTAATATAATAGTTAAAACCACACCAGTGTTTTCTTCAGTAATGAGTCTTGCAGCTATTCTACCTCCAGCTGTGCCTTAATCAAAGAACGGATGTGAACATCTAATGATGATGTTAGCATAAAGAGCATAATGATTATAATAAAACACCTTGTACCTCTTCATCTCCACATCAAAGCAGCAGAATGAATGCTCTCTGGTACCTTCTGGTAATCTGATATTCTGGTACCTTCTGGTAATTTGATATTCTGGTACCTTCTGGTAATCTGATATTCTGGTACCTTCTGGTAATCTGGTACCTTCTGGTATTCTGGTACCTTCTCAGGGCATGTAGCTAGCTAAGTATCACACAAACCTAATGACGGTTTCATGTTGAATTACTGTAGTGGAATTCAGTCAGTGGATACTTGGAATACTTGGAATACTTGGAATACTTGGAATGAACACAAAGGTAAGTCTTTATTGTGTGACTTGACTGTGCTACTCTTCTCTTCTCAATAGTAAACAGCCTTTACCAAAAAAGGGCAGGAACCAGGAGGGTCTGTGAAGCACTTTCTGACAACTGCTGATGTAAGAAGGGCTTCATAAAATACATTTGATTGATTGATTGATTGAGGGTGGTCCTGCCCAGTAGACAGACATCCTTGTGACCCTAATATCCAAAACACAGTGACCCTAATATCCAAAACACAGTGACCCTAATATCCAAAACACAGTGACCCTAATATCCAAAACACAGTGACCCTAATATCCAAAACAAAGAGTGACCCAAACATCCAAAACACAGTGACCCTAACATCAAAAACAAAGAGTGACCCTAATATCCAAAACACAGTGACCCTAATATTCAAAACACAGTGACCCTAATTTCCAAAACGCATAGTGACCCTAATATCCAAAACACAGAGTGACCCTAATATCCAAAACACAGTGACCTTAATATCCAAAAACCTTGAGATGCTTCTTACGGAGCCACTCCTTAGTTGCCCTGGCTGTGTGTTTCGGGTCATTGTCATGCTGGAAGACCCAGCCACGACCCATCTTCAATGCTCTTACTGAGGGAAGGAGGTTGTTGGCCAAGGTCTCGCGATACATGGCCCCATCCATCCTCCCCTCAATACGGTGCAGTCGTCCTGTCCCCTTTGCAGAAAAGCATCCCCAAAGAATGATGTTTTCAACTCCATGCTTCACGGTTGGGATGGTGTTCTTTGGGTTGTACTCAGAGCTTCAAGTTCCTTGGTGTCCACATCACCAACGAACTATCATGGTCCAAACACACCAAGACAGTCGTGAAGAGGGCACGACAAAGCCTATTCCCCCTCAGGAGACTGAAAATATTCGGCATGGGTCCTCAGATCCTCAAAAGATTCTACAGCTGCACCATCGAGAGCATCCTGACTGGTTGCATCACCGCCTGGTATGGCAACTGCTTGGCCTCCGACCGCAAGGCACTACAGAGGGTAGTGCGTACGGCCCAGTACATCACTGGGGCCAAGCTTCCTGCCATCCAGGACCTCTATACCAGGCGGTGTCAGAGGAAGGCCCTCAAAATTGTCAAAGACTCCAGCCACCCTAGTCATAGACTGTTCTCTCTGCTACCGCACGGCAAGCGGTACCGGAGTGCCAAGTCTAGGTCCAAAAGGCTTCTCAACAGCTTCTACCCCCAAGCCATAAGACTCCTGAACAGCTAATCATGGCTACCCGGACTATTTGCACTGCCCCCCAACCCCATCTTTTTACGCTGCTGCTACTCTCTTAATTATTTATGCATAGTCACTTTAACTCTACCCACATGTACATATTACTTCAACTACCTCAACTAGCCGATGCCCCCGCACATTGACTCTGCACCGGTACCCACCTGTATATATAGCCTCCCTACTGTTATTTTATTTTACTTCTGCTCTTTTTTTCTCAACACTTTTTTGTTGTTGTTTTATTTTACTTTTTTTTTTAAATAAATGCACTGTTGGTTAAGAGCTGTAAGTAAGCATTTCACTGTAATGTCTGCACCTGTTGTATTCGGCGCATGTGGCCAATAACATTTTATTTTATTTGATCCTTCTTCTTCCTCCAAACACGGCGAGTGGAGTTTAGACCAAAAAGCTATATTTTTGTCTCATCAGACCACATGACCTTCTCCCATTCCTCCTCTGGATCATCCAGATGGTCATTGGCAAACTTCAGACGGGCCTGGACATGCGCTGGCTTGAGCAGGGGGACCTTGCGTGCACTGCAGGATTTTAATCCATGACGGCGTAGTGTGTTACTAATGGTTTTCTTTGAGACTGTGGTCCCAGCTCTCTTCAGGTCATTGACCAGGTCCTGCTGTGTAGTTCTGGGCTGATCCCTCACCTTCCTCATGATCATTGATGCCCCACGAGGTGAGATCTTGCATGGAGCCCCAGACTGAGGGTGATTGACCATCATCTTGACCCCGTTGGGCGTATTTTTTGTTTTCTTCAGGTGAATGTGATTGGTCGTTGACTCCCCTCTTTCAGGGAACAGTAGTTATATTCATAACTGTACGATCTCCTGTCATTGGTCTATAGCTGTCATACAAGCCCGCTGGTCGTGTTATCAGGGCTCAGCCTGACTGACTGGAGAGACAGAGAGAGACAGAGAGAGAGACAGAGAGAGAGAGAGAGAGAGAGAGAGAGAGAGAGAGAGAGAGAGAGAGAGAGAGAGAGAGAGAGAGAGAGAGAGAGAGAGAGAGAGAGAGAGAGAGAGAGAGAGAGAGAGAGAGAGAGAGAGAGAGAGAGAGAGAGAGAGAGAGAGAGAGAGAGAGAGAGAGAGAGAGAGAGAGAGAGAGACTGTGGATAAGCAGCAGCAGCACAGCCTCTAGTCCAGACAGAGCAGAGTCCAGAGCAGAGCCCAGACAGAGCAGAGCCCAGACAGAGCCCAGAGCAGAGCCCAGACAGAGCAGAGCCCAGACAGAGCCCAGAGCAGAGCCCAGACAGAGCAGAGCCCAGACAGAGCCCAGAGCAGAGCCCAGACAGAGCCCAGACAAGAGCCCAGACAGAGCCCAGAGCAGAGCCCAGACAGAGCCCAGAGCAGAGCCCAGACAGAACCCAGAGCAGAGCCCAGACAGAGCCCAGAGCAGAGCCCAGACAGAGCCCAGACAGAGCCCAGACAGAGCCCAGAGCAGAGCCCAGACAGAGCCCAGAGCAGAGCCCAGACAGAGCCCAGAGCAGAGCCCAGACAGAGCCCAGAGCAGAGCCCAGACAGAGCCCAGATAGAGCAGAGCCCAGACAGAGCAGAGCCCAGACAGAGCCCAGAGCAGAGCCCAGACAGAGCCCAGACAGAGCCCAGATAGAGCAGAGCCCAGATAGAGCCCAGACAGAGCCCAGACAGAGCCAGGACAACAGTAAAGACATTATCTGCATCCCAAATGGCACCTGATTTCCTACATATTATGGGATGACTTTTGACCAGGGGCGATAGGGTAGTGTACCACATAGGAAATATGGTGCCATTTGGGATGCAAACTATATTATTACACAACTGTAATCACCAGGGCACTGTCTATACTGGCTGTGGCCCTGGCTGGCGGCTTTCAGTTTCACATTCATCCAGAGTAGATAACGCCCAGGAGACACACACTCACTTAAAGGCGCTGCGTGGTCAATCCGACGTCTGAATTGGCCGTACAGCATTTAGAGTGATATGGCCTCTGCAGAAGTCAGGGCATTCATACTTCTTGCGCTTCTCGGAGCAGTACAGAGCTGTTATGAAGGAAGTTGTAAAAAACACACACACAAACCCAGGACACACACACACACTAACACCCAGGACACACACACACACTAACACCCAGGACACACACACACACTAACACCCAGGACACACACACACACTAACACCCAGGACACACACACACACTAACACCCAGGACACACACACACACTAACACCCAGGACACACACACACACACTAACACCCTGGACACACACACACACTAACACCCAGGACACACACACACACTAACACCCAGGACACACACACACACTAACACCCAGGACACACACACACACTAACACCCAGGACACACACACACACTAACACCCAGGACACACACACACACTAACACCCAGGACACACACACACACTAACACCCAGGACACACACACACACACACACACTAACACCCAGGACACACACACACACTAACACCCAGGACACACACACACACTAACACCCAGGACACACACACACACTAACACCCAGGACACACACACACACTAACACCCAGGACACACACTAACACCCAGGACACACACACACACTAACACCCAGGACACACACACACACACACACACTAACACCCAGGACACACACACACACTAACACCCAGGACAAACACACACTAACACCCAGGACACACACACACACACACACACACACACTAACACCCAGGACACACACACACACACACACTAACACCCAGGACACACACACACTAACACCCAGGACATACACACACTAACACCCAGCGAGGACAGGACTGGCTAGCAACACTTGGGTGATTAGGGAGGGATTATTACTCTGTCTTTCAGCATTGTGACCGGAGCCAATTAGTCCCTAGCCATTCAGAAACATCACTCAGTGTACCAGCCAAAGGCATCAGCCAGCCAGAACTCTGGTGGACAGAGATCAGTGACTGGCACGAACACAGACACACACAGCAGACACACTCTTACTTCCTCACACACAGCAGACACTCTTACTTCCTCACACACAGCAGACACTCTTACTTCCTCACACACAGCAGACACTCTTACTTCCTCACACACAGTAGAATTATGTCATTATTATTCCATCATGGCACCTCCTTTCTCTTTGGAGTGTCCCTGATCCAAATTAGCAATGACCCACCCCAGTGTCCAGCTCCGCCCCAAATCCCTCTTACAGCGTTTTTAGATTCACTAGACTTGTTACCAGCGCTCCGACCTTTCATCTCCACATATTCCTGTTTGATTTAAGTGAGGACTCGTTCTCTCCTGGCAGACAGCCACTCCGTTCTGCCTACAAAACGCCCTCTGGATGCATGTACACACTTCACTTCAGGGAACAGAAAGACTACAGGAGGTCCTGTGAAGAACAAATGAATCCATGACAGCAGCCAGAGGAGAGGAGAGAGCATAGCCGGCTGCTATAACCTACAGCATCTGAAGAGGAGGCTGTAGTGTGAAATAACGTTTGGACTGGACTATGGACTGGGAACTCTTCTGGGCTGGGTTGTAATGGGGCTCACTTCTGCAGATAAAAAATAAATAAAACAGTATTAGTGTAAAGGACGTCACGCTGCTTAGGGAGTACAGATTCCTTCTGCTCATACAGCGGCTCGAACCAAGGACCTCTGCCTCACAAACACACGTGGCTCCCTCCTGAAGCGTCTTACCCAGTCGTGCTACAGAAAAGCTAGCTATGTGGCAGCGCAAGTGGAGACACTTCAGGCTGAGGAGTGACAAAGAAAACAGAAAACTTGAGCGTGCATAACTATTCACCCCCCCCCCCCAAAGTCAATACTTTGTAGAGCCACCTTTTGCAGCAATTACAGCTGCAAGTCTCTTGGGGTATGTCTCTATAAGCTTGGCACATCTAGCCACTGGGATTTTTGCCCATTCTTCAAGGCGAAACTGCTCCAGCTCCTTCAAGTTGGATGGGTTCCGCTGGTGTACAGCAATCTTTAAGTCATACCACAGATTCTCAATTGGATTGAGGTCTGGGCTTTGACTAGGCCATTCCAAGACATTTAAATGTTTCCCCTTAAACCACTCAAGTGTTGCTTTAGCAGTATGCTTAGGGTCATTGTCCTGCTGGAAGGTGAACCTCCTTCCTAGTCTCAAATCTCTTGAAGACTGAAACAGGTTTCCCTCAAGAATTTCCCTGTATTTAGCGCCATCCATCATTCCTTCAATTCTGACCAGTTTCCCAGCCCTGCCGATAAAAAACATCCCCACAACATGATCCTGACACCATTGTGGGGATGGTGTTCTTGGGGTGATGAGAGGTGTTGGGTTTGCGCCAGACATAGCGTTTTCCTTGATGGCCAAAAGCTCAGAGTACCTTCTTCCATATGTTTGGGGAGTCTCCCACATGCCTGTTGGCGAACACCAAACGTGTTTGCTTATTTCTTTCTTTAAGCAATGGCTTTTTCTGGCCACTCTTCCGTAAAGCCCAGCTCTGTGGAGTGTACGGCTTAAAGTGGTCCTATGGACAGATAATCCAATCTCCGCTGTGGAGCTTTGCAGCTCCTTCAGGGTTATCTTTGGTCTCTTTGTTGCTGCTCTGATTAATGCCCTCCTTGCCTGGTCCGTGAGTTTTGGTGGGCGGCCCTCTCTTGGCAGGTTTGTTGTGGTTTCTGATATTTTTTTATAACCCAACCCTGATCTGTACTTCTCCACAACTTTGTCCCTGACCTGTTTGGAGAGCTCCTTGGTCTTCATGGTGCTGCTTGCTTGGTGGTGTTGCAGACTCTGGGGCCTTTCAGAACAGGTGTATATATACTGAGATCATGTGACACTTAGATTGCACACAGGTGGACTTTATTTAACTAATTATGTGACTTCTGAAGGTAATTGATTGCAACAGATCTTATTCAGGGGCTTCATAGCGAAGGGGGTGAATACATATGGACACACCACTTTTCTGTTATTTATTTTTTTGAAACAAGTTATTTATTTCATTTCACTTCACCAATTTGGACTATTTTGTGTATGTCCATTACATGAAATCCAAATAAAAATCCATTTAAATTACAGGTTGTAATGCAACAAAATAGGAAAAAACGCCAAGGGGGATGAATACTTTTGCACGGCACTGTATATAAGAAGCATTCATGTGTTGAAATTTCCAAATTGTTTGAATAGTCAACTTACGCACAGCTCTGACACACAGACTTACCCCACCAGCTAGGTGTTTTAATGCATGTAGCCCTGTCCTTAAGCTGTTCTTGTTTATTAATATTCTGTATTATGTCATGTTTCATGTGGACCCCAGGCAGAGTAACTACTGCTATCGCCAAAGCTAATAAGGATCCTAATAAATACCCATCAAAAAATAAAAACATTCAAATTAGCCAACATCACTGCAGTTTACAGCCCTAGACAATAATTGTGTACTCACTTGACAACAATAATACATTCCTCAATGCACTGTGTTGTTGTAGCCCAGGTAGAATAATGTTATTGCAGAGCACAGCCTGGAGGAATGCATAGATCAGCACTTTGGTAATGAACTATGAGCTGCTTTGTTTTGCTGACGTCGAGGGAGAGGTTGTCCTGGCACCACACTGCCAGGTCTCTGACCTCCTCCCTATAGGCTGTCTCATCGTTGTCGGTGATCAGGCCAAATCACCGTTGTGTCGTCAGCAAACTTTAATGATGGTGTTGGAGTCGTACGCTGCCACGTAGTCGTGGGCGAACAGGGAGTACAGGAGGGGACGCACCCCTGAGGTGCCCCCGTGTCGAGGGTCAGCGTGGTGGATGTGTTGTTGTCTACCCATAATCACCTGGGGTTATGAAAATTGGAGTGGGTCTAGGTTGTCTGGGATGCTGGAGTTGATATGTGCCATAACCAGCCTTTCAAAGCACTTTATGATTACAGATGTGAGTGCTGCAGGGCGGTAGTCATTTTGGCATGTAGCCGTAGAGTTCTTGGAAACTGGAATGAGACGTGGGGATTACAGACTGGGACAACGACGGGTTGAAAATTACCGTGAATATGCCTGCCAGTTGAATATGCCTGCCAGTTGAATATGCCTGCCAGTTGTTCTGCGCATGATGTAAGAACGCGCCCTGGAATACCATCCGGCCCCGCGGCCTTGCGAGTGTTGACCTGATTAAAGACCTTACGGAGAGCGAGATCACCCAGTCCACTGGGTCGGTGGTTATTTTTAAAGAGTGCATAAAATGCGTTCGTCTGGAAGAGAGGCATCGTTGGGCAGATCACGGCTGGGTCTTCCTTTGTAATCCGTAATAGACTGTAACCCCTGCCACGTGTGGCAGGCGTCGGAGCCTGTGTAATATGATTCCACCTTATTCCTATATTGTCCTTTTGCTCGTTTGATGACTCTGCAGAGGTCATAGCGGGACTTCCTGTTCCTGTCCTCAGCCTTAGTCTCAGGGTTGGCTGTGATAGCCCTGTGTGCGATAGCCCTGTCCTTTAGCTTAGCGCCAACCTCTGTGTTAATCCAGGGCTTTTGATTGGGGAAGCAGCGAACCTTCACTGTGGGGACAACGTCACCGATGCATTTTCTAATAAAGCCGGTGACGGAGGTGGTTAGCTCGTCAATGTTATCGCCGGAGTCTCTGAACATATTCCAATCAGAGCTAGCAAAGCGGTCCTGTAGCATACTCTCTGATTCTGATGACCATTCTTCAAATGGAGCGAGTCACGGGTAAATTCCTGTTTGAGCTTCAGCTTGTAAACAGGAAGCAGGAGTACGGAGTCATGATCTGATTTGCCGAATAGCAGACCAGGGAAGGCCTTGAATGCTTGCTTGTGGGTAGAGCAACATTGGTCTTTATCGCCCCCTAGTGGCGAAGGAGACGTGTTGATGGAAGTTGGGCATCACGTGTCTTAATGACACGGAATTAAAATCGCCGGCGACAATAAAGGCAGACGTCGTTGTACTGCGCTGTTATTTGGCTGTTCGTGGCCCGCCGGTTAGCGCGCCATTCTCCTTCGACCTCTCATCAACGAGCTGTTTTCGCCCACAGGACTGCCACTGACTGGATGTTTTCTGTGTGTCGCACCGTTCTCGGTAAAACCCCTAGACACCGTCCTGCGTGAACAGCCCAGGAGGCAGGCCGTTTCTGAGATACCGGAACCGGCGCGCCTGGCACCGACGAACATACCAGGGTCAAAGCCGCTTAGGTCACTAGCTTTGCCCGTTCTAACGTTCAATCGAACATTAACCGATTCCAAGCCTCGATGCCGGTCTACCTGCTGAATATAACAAACCATGTTCCTGTGACTCGCCGTCTGTAGGAGCGAATCATTTTCGTGAATGGGGGCGGTGTACCTAATAAACTCAGTGCATATTATCCATGTCCTCGTTCAGCCACGACTCGGAGAAACATAGGATATTACAGTTCTTCAGGTCCCGTTGATAGGATAGTCTGGAACGGAGCTCGTCCAGTTTGTTCTCTCGTGATTGGACGTTCGCCAATAGATGTATTTACTCGCCGACGTCGTCTCGTTAAGCAGAACATCCACAGCTGCCGACTCGTTGAAGTAAAAATCAGATCTGCGTTTAAAAAAACACCGAAAATAGCAGAATTGGTCAGGAGCCTGTAAGACGGCAGCTATCCACTGCAGGGCCAACTTCACTTCTCTTCCTGGGTGGACAAAATGGAAAGAACATCATGATGTTTCTGTCACTTAATTTGTCCTGTTGGTAAAGGTTCGTAATGTGCAATAGCACAATGTAAGTCTTAAAATGGTGCGATAGCTACCATTGTTAACTAAATGTTTTATGCCGATTTTGTAACGTTTATTGCCGAGTTGGGAAACCTGTTGACATTGCCAGGGGCTTAGCTAGCTTTCAGCTATGCTCATTAGTGAATAAGGGGGAAACGCTAGGTAGCTTTACCACCCTGTGTTAGTACGTTTCACTCAAATAATGATTGTGGTCTAATATGGGTAATTGAATTTGAATATGAATCTTTGTTAAATCTGTTCAAGAAAAGTAAAACTGAAAAATGTCAATAGTAGGATTCTTCGGCGATGTCCTCAGCAATTGTTTTCTGTGCTGGGCTACACCTGGGAAATTGAAATAAAATGTTCATATTTCCTTTAACATTCTGTGTTGTGTCCGTCTTCTTTTTGATAAGTGAGGCATGTTTACAAATAGACCTTTGATGTTGGCGTTATACCTCAGTGGCAACCTGCAGAGTTAATTACCATGAAGTCCTTAGCTATAAATACTTTATGAATGGGGAAAATAGATTTGACTTTACTTTGACTGCATAGAATTCATAAATAGACTCTTCGTGTGTGCGTTATAGACCAGTATGACCAACTTCATGTGGAAAGTTATGAGAGTTATGACCCTCAACACGATTTGATCTGTAAAATGTACCCTGAGGATTCAAGCCTGTGGGGATCCCCATACACCATTGACCTCAGTGAGAAGAAGGCATGTCACGGGCCTACACTGGCCGGTGGGGGGAAATCGAATCAAATGTTATTTGTCACACGCGCCGAATACAACAGGTGTAGACTTTACCGTGAAATGCTTAGTTACGAGCCTTTTCCCAACAATGCAGAGTTAAAAATATAAAATAGTAACACAACAGATAACAATAAGGCGGCTATAATGAGTAGTGTTACCGAGACAACGTGCAGGGGTACGAGGTGGTTGAGGAAATAAGTACATGTAGGTAGGGGTAAAAGTGACTAGACAACAGGATAGATAATAGACAGTAGCAGCAGTATACTGTAGGTAGGGGTAAAGTGACTAGACAACAGGATAGATAATAGACAGTAGCAGCAGTATACTGTAGGTAGGGGTAAAGTGACTAGGCAATCAGGATAGATAATAAACAGAGTAGCAGCAGCGTATGTGAAGAATGTGAAAGTGTGTGTGTGGTGACGTCAATATGCATTTGTATGTTTTGTGTGTGTGAGCATATGTAGTGTGTGTGTGTTGGAGTGTCAGTGTGTGTGTGAGTAGAGTCCAGTGAGTGCGCATAGAGACAGTGCACGACAGTCAGTGCAAAAAAGGGTCAACGAAAATATTAGCCACTTGATTAACTGTTCAGCAGTCTTATGGCTTGGGGGTAGAAGCTGTTCAGGAGCCTTTTGGTTCCAGACTTAGCGCTGTGGTACCGCTTGCCGTGCGGTAGCAGAGTGATCCGGTACCGCTTGCCGTGCGGTAGCAGAGTGATCCGGTACCGCTTGCCGTGCGGTAGCAGAGTGATCCGGTACCGCTTGCCGTGCGGTAGCAGAGTGATCGGTACGCTTGCCGTGCGGTAGCAGAGTGATCGGTACCGCTTGCCGTGCGGTAGCAGAGTGATCGGTACGCTTGCCGTGGCGGTAGCAGAGTGATCCGGTACCGCTTGCCGTGCGGTAGCAGAGTAATCGGTACCGCTTGCCGTGCGGTAGCAGAGTGATCCGGTACCGCTTGCCGTGCGGTAGCAGAGTGATCCGGTACCGCTTGCCGTGCGGTAGCAGAGTGATCCGGTACCGCTTGCCGTGCGGTAGCAGAGTGATCCGGTACCGCTTGCCGTGTGGTAGCAGAGTGAACAGTCTACGGCCCCTCACACTCAACTCTGAACCTTGAAGCCAGTTCCAATGCATTTTTTTTCATTGTCCCCCTCTAATCAGGGACTGATTTAGAGTTGGGACACCAGGCGGGTGCAGTTAATTATCAGGTAGAACAGAAAACCAGCAGGCTCCGGACCTCGGAGGGTAACAGTTGAATACCCCTGGTCTATGGCTTGGGTGGCTGGGGTCTTTGAACATTTTCCGGGCCTTCCTCTGACACCGCCTGGTATAGGAAATGGGGCTAGTACAGGCTATAACGGCATCATTTTCTAAATGTGGTATGACAGAAACACACTAAGACTGGTATGACAGAAACACACTTTTGAGAACAGCCATAATGATGACTACACTGTCATTGTAATGATGCATCTATTAAGAAACCTAAATATGATCTTTGCATAAAATGACATGAATGCGCTATATAGATATGCTATGGATATATTTCATGAACCTTTAATAATGCAGTTGGGAGCGGTTATAACACGTTGATGAAATGCTTCTAGACGTGTAATGAACGTGTTGTGGATACGTAGTCAAAGTAAATATATATATATATATTTTTTTTATATATATATATACTCCCCTTTATTACTTTTCAACCCCACCATCCTTTCCCTACTTGGAGTAAATTAGTGAACAACAATGCCCAGGCCTCTACTTCCGGTCTATACTTACTATCTACACCTTATGGACAGAGTTAATTTTACAATAATTCTATTATATATATATATATTTTTTTTTTTTGTAATTTTTATTGCTCCTGAACTTCTTCTACTCTCAACCTCTCCGATCATTTTCATGATGTCCATCCGGTTTGCTTCTATATGCCATATCTTTCTAACTGTGCTCTTTCCCAAAAGCTCCCAACATACAACCTATATACTTATTATGGACACAGTATGCTTACATTATTAGCTATCTTTGTTATTATTTGTTGTTATTTGTTATTAGTCCCATCCTTCAACTCTATTCAATACCTCCCATCTATCTCTTAACACCATCCATATAGGATTTCTATTTGCCATATATATTTCAACCGTACTGTGATGTTTTACAAAAGTTCTGAACCTTTCTATTCTCATTGCTTCTACAGATTGTGAATTAAAAATAAACATTTTTGCTAAAAGTATTATTATATTATTGATTGATTGACTATGACTTTTCAGATCACCCAGTAATGCTATCTGCAAGGTTAGTTCCAGGTAAATATTGCAATCCTTTAGCCATTCCTGGACCTGTGACCAAAAACAAGCTACAAATGGACAGAACCAAAACAAATGATCTAATGATTCTGTCTCTTCACAGCAAAATCTGCAGAGCTGGGAAGATTGTATCCCCCATATAAATAACATTCTATTGGTAGCAAGAATTTTATATAATAATTTAAATTGAAAGATTCTAATTTTTGAATCCGGTGTCGTTTTGCGTGTCAGTTCATAAACACTATGCCATGGGATCGGCATCGTCAAAGATCTCTTCCCAACTATTTTGCAATCTATATGGGACGGCTGTCAATCCTTTGGTCCTTAAGTGAAACTGATATACTTTTTTATTTATCACAGTTTTCCTTAACCAATTATGTTCTTTAATGCAAGGCCGACAGACAAGTTCCTTACTTTCTCCCCCTTCCACTTTCCTCTTCCACTTTTGCGGTAAGGCTGCAATTATTTGGTTGTAATTTTGGGTAGAGCAGACATTTCCATATGTTTTTGTCAGCTGCATGTGCGACATAACTCCACCAGTCCTACCGATGATATCATTTACGAAGATTATACCTTTTTTAAACATTCTGTCAAAAATAAAGGTTTTTTGTCAATTAGTATATTTGAATTTAACCACAATATTTGTTGCATTATTTGTTCTGTCGTTTCTGGAGGATTAAATTGAAATTGCAACCAACTTTCTATGGCTTGTTTTAGAAATAGTGACATTTGGGAGATTATTTCCTTTTCAAATAACTGAAAGTGAGAGGTTGTAATCTGAATAAAGGGAAAAAGGCCTTTCTTGAACATTGGGTGAGACAATCTTACTAATTTGCTTGAGAACCAGTTCGGATTTAAGTATAACTTTTGTATGACTGAAGCTTTTAGTGATAGGTATAATGCTTTAATATTTAATAATTTCTGTCCTCCGAATTCATATTCATTATATAAATATGCTCTTTTAATTTTGTCTAGCTTGCCGTTCCAAATAAAATTGAATATTTTTTTCTCATATAATTTAAAAAACTGTTCGCTAGGCGTAGGCAAGACCATAAGCAAATAGGTAAACTGGGATAATACTAAGGAGTTAATCAGGGTGATTTTTCCACAAATTGACAGGTATTTTCCTTTACATGGTAGTAAGATCTTATCTATTTTTGCTAACTTTCTATTAAAATGTATTGAAGTGAGATCATGTATTTCCTTTGGGATATGTATTCCGAGTATATCCACATCACCATCAGACCATTTTATTGGTAAACTACATGGTAATGTAAAAATTGTATTTTTAGTGATCCAATACGTAATATAGTACATTTGTCATAATTTGGTTGTAATCCAGAGAGGTTAGAAAATGTATCTAGATCCTCTATGAGGCTGTGGAGGGATTCTAGTTGTGGATTTAAAAGAAAACATGAATCATCAGCGTACAATGACACCTTTGTTTTTAAGCCCTGTATTTCTAATCCTCTGATATTATTATTGGATCTGATTTTAATAGCTAACATCTCGATGGCCACAATAAATAGATATGCCGATAGTGGACAACCTTGTTTCACTCCTCTTGACAGTTTAAAACTTTCTGAGAAATAGCCATTATTTACTATTTTACACCTAGGGTTACTATACATGATTTTGACCCATTTTATAAGAGATTCTCCAAAATTGAAATGCTCCAGGCATTTATATATAAACCCCAGTCGAACTTTATCAAATGCCTTTTTCGAAGTCTGCTATGAATAGCAGGCCTGGTTTCCCATATTTTCCATAGTGTTCTATTGTTTCCAATACTTGCCTTATATTATCTCCAATGTATCTTCCATGTAAAAAACCTGTCTGATTAGAATGAATAATATCCGACAATACCTTTTTAATTCTATGCGCTATACATTTTGCTAGGATTTTTGCATCACAACACTGAAGTGTAAGGGGCCTCCAATTTTGTAAATGGACTGGATCTTTATATTTTCCACTTGTATCCTGTTTCAGTAATAATGAGATCAGACCTTCTTATTGAGTGTCAGATAATCTACCATTTACATAGGAGTGGTTAAAACATGCTAATAACGGTCCTCTTAGTATATCAAAAAAGGTTTGGTATACCTCGACTGGTATGCCATCCAACCCTGGAGTTTTCCCAGACTTAAAGTCTTTAATTGCATCCAGAAGTTCCTCCTCTGTAATTTCACCTTCACATGAGTCTTTCTGTGTGGCTGTTAATTTGACATTATCAATAGAAAAAAAATCTCTACAATTAGCTTCAGTTAGAGGAGATGGAGGCGACTGAAAAGAAAACATATGCTTAAAGTACTTTGTTTCTTCCTTCAAAATATCATTTGGTGAATTATGGGTGACTCCGTCAATTGTAACCAGTTTCATTAAGTTCTTTTTGGTAGCATTCCTATGTTGAGGAATGCTAAAATAATTTTGTGCATTTTTCCCCATATTCCATCCAGTTTGCATTATTTTTATAATATATTACACTTGATCTTTCTTGAATAAGTTTCTCCATTTCTTTTTGTTTTTCCTCTAATTTATTCTGAGCCTCTATGTTACAGTTTTTATTGCCATCTATCTGTTCTGTTAGACTTTCTATTTCCTTTCTTAGTATAAACTCTTTTGACCTAAATTGCTTTTGTTTTCGAGATGAGTACTGAATTGCATGGCCTCTAAAGGCACATTTAAAGGTGTCCCATACAATAAGGGGATTCGCTGTACCTATGTTATGTTGGAAAAAGTCAGTTATAAATTCCTTTGTTCTAATTATAAATAAATTATCATCCAATAGGCTTTGATTAAATTTCCAATATCCTCGCCCACGTGGAAATTCAGTAAGAGTAATGTACAGTGGGGAAAAAAGTATTTAGTCAGCCACCAATTGTGCAAGTTCTCCCACTTAAAAAGATGAGAGAGGCCTGTAATTTTCATCATAGGTACACGTCAACTATAACAGACAAAATGAGGAAAAATTCTCCAGAAAATCACATTGTAGGATTTTTATGAATTTATTTGCAAATTATGGTGGAAAATAAGTATTTGGTCAATAACAAAAGTTTCTCAATACTTTGTTATATACCCTTTGTTGGCAATGACACAGGTCAAACGTTTTCTGTAAGTCTTCACAAGGTTTTCACACACTGTTGCTGATATTTTGGCCCATTCCTCCATGCAGATCTCCTCTAGAGCAGTGATGTTTTGGGGCTGTCGCTGGGCAACACAGACTTTCAACTCCCTCCAAAGATTTTCTATGGGGTTGAGATCTGGAGACTGGCTAGGCCACTCCAGGACCTTGAAATGCTTCTTATGAAGCCACTCCTTCGTTGCCCGGGCGGTGTGTTTGGGATCATTGTCATGCTGAAAGACCCAGCCACGTTTCATCTTCAATGCCCTTGCTGATGGAAGGAGGTTTTCACTCAAAATCTCACGATACATGGCCCCATTCATTCTTTCCTTTACACGGATCAGTCGTCCTGGTCCCTTTGCAGAAAAACAGCCCCAAAGCATGATGTTTCCACCCCCATGCTTCACAGTAGGTATGGTGTTCTTTGGATGCAACTCAGCATTCTTTGTCCTCCAAACACGACGAGTTGAGTTTTTACCAAAAAGTTCTATTTTGGTTTCATCTGACCATATGACATTCTCCCAATCCTCTTCTGGATCATCCAAATGCACTCTAGCAAACTTCAGACGGGCCTGGACATGTACTGGCTTAAGCAGGGGAACACGTCTGGCACTGCAGGATTTGAGTCCCTGGCGGGGTAGTGTGTTACTGATGGTAGGCTTTGTTACTTTGGTCCCAGCTCTCTGCAGGTCATTCACTAGTTCCCCCCGTGTGGTTCTGGGATTTTTGCTCACCGTTCTTGTGGTCATTTTGACCCCACGGGGTGAGATCTTGCGTGGAGCCCCAGATCGAGGGAGATTATCAGTGGTCTTGTATGTCTTCCATTTCCTAATAATTGCTCCAACAGTTGATTTCTTCAAACCAAGCTGCTTACCTATTGCAGATTCAGTCTTCCCAGCCTGGTGCAGGTCTACAATTTTGTTTCTGGTGTCCTTTGACAGCTCTTTGGTCTTGGCCATAGTGGAGTTTGGAGTGTGACTGTTTGAGGTTGTGGACAGGTGTCTTTTATACTGATAACAAGTTCAAACAGGTGCCATTAATACAGGTAACGAGTGGAGGACAGAGGAGAAGAAGTTACAGGTCTGTGAGAGCCAGAAATCTTGCTTGTTTGTAGGTGACCAAATACTTATTTTCCACCATCATTTGCAAATAAATTCATAAAAAATCCTACAATGTGATTTTCTGGAAAAAAAATTCTCAATTTGTCTGTCATAGTTGACGTGTACCTATGATGAAAATTACAGGCCTCTCTCATCTTTTTAAGTGGGAGAACTTGCACAATTGGTGGCTGACTAAATACTTTTTTCCCCCCACTGTATATGCCTATTATATGATGGTCCGACCGCATTCTGTCCCCTATCAAAACTTTTTTTTTACTTTTGGTGCCAACGAGAATGAGATAAGAAAGAAGTCAAGACGACTAGCTTGATTCAGTCTCCGCCATGTATATCTCACTAGATCAGTATATTTAAGCCTCCATATATCTACTAGTTCTAATGTATCCATGACATTCACAATTTCCTTAAGAGCATGTGGGTGATTGTTTTTGGTGTGATTTCCTTTACGGTCCATTGAGCTATTTGAGCTACTTGCTGCTCAAGTAGGTCTCTGACCGCATTTATTTCTCTGTTTAGGCTGCATATTCACAGCAGGTCCATAAAAGAGATGGGAACTTCTCTTCTCTTTGGTGTATGGGTCGCTCAGGTGGGTGTCCAGGTTATAGGGTTAGGGATCTTTCCATCATGATAGGACAATGAAAAATTAGATCTCCTGAGTGGCGCAGTGGTCTAAGGCTCTGCATCGCAGTGCTAGCTGTGCCACTAGAGATCCTGGTTCGAATCCAGGCTCTGTCGCAGCCGGCCGCGACCGGGAGACTAATGGGCGGCGCACAATTGACCCAGCGTCGTCCAGGGTAGGGGAGGGAATGGCCGGCAGGGATGTAGCTCAGTTGATAGAGCATGGCGTTTGCAACGCCAGGGTTGTGGGTTTGATTCCCACGGGGGGCCAGTATGAAAAAAAAATATATATATATATATATATATGTATTCACTAACTGTAAGTCGCTCTGGATAAGAGCGTCTGCTAAATGACGTAAATGTATACTATATTTAAAAATGTATATCCCTCATCTACACAAAATTGAAAGCTCTCTCTCAGTACCCCTGCTCATAGACCCCCGGTCGGCTCTGGGATATGCAACCATTTCCCCTCTCACTCACTTAACGCCGCACCTTTTCAAACACAAAAATGCACACCACATGGTTGACTGGGGAAGAAATGGGCCGAGCGTGCAAACGCACCCGCATCCACATCTGCCGCAAGGGGGAAAGGACGCCAGAGAGAACACAGGACCAACCACAACAACCTCCCGCCAAAAAAGCCATGTTCTAATTATTTTTATTTAAATATGTATTATTCTGCTTGTTATATCGTTTTATAAAATACTATACTTACTATAAATGTTATTTAATATTACAATCCCTATCATTGCTAGTATCAGGTGCTCCAATATTTGACTCCTCTATTACAACTTTTAGAATAGCCATGGAGTAGTCTTTGTGTCTCTGAACATTTGGTTGTCAATATATAATTTATCCACCACTAGTGCAACACGTTTCCCCTTTTAATCTGTTTTCCTTGAAGATTGGATACAGAACTTTGCGCCTTTCTGCAATCTCCCTCGGGAACTGATCATTCATGCCTATTTTCGTGCCAGCAAGTCTTTTTCCTAGGCTTTTCACCATAGCTTTATCCTTAAAAAAAGCAAATTTGGCAACGAGTGGGCGCTCATATTTCTGTCCTCTTTTTCCGAAACGATGTACACGTTCGAGTTGGATTTTATCGACAGCCTCGAGTGGGATTTGTAGCGCTGTATGCAGGAAGTCCTTCATAATATTCTCTGTTATTTCTCCCTCCTTTTCCTGAATACGCGTAAGTACTAGATTTTCCCTCATCGATCTAGTTTGGATGTCTAGTAAGGCTTCTCTCAGAAGATTGTTCTCCTTTTTTAGTTCCCTAACGTCCGTTTCCATTTTAGAGACTGTCACTTTTAATTCTTTGGTTTCTTTCTCCATTAACAAAGCTTTTTCGTCACTCATTTGAAGACTCGCTTTCAACTCTTTTACGTCTTTACTGACCAATTCTAGTATGCCCAATTTGTCATTTATCGACTTCAACAGGTCGCTTTCCACACTAACCAGACCCAGTGGTGAAAAGCATATATCATCTGTATCAGTCGATGAGTCGCGTTTCCTTTTGGGGATCGGCTCTCCACGCTTGTCTTCAGTCATGTCGGTGTTGCGTGTTGTTGTAATTTTTGTCGATATATTTCTCTAGCTTTATAATCTGTTTTGTGTTATTATCCAGATTGAATTATATTAACTGCGAATATATGAAATGCTAATATTTAGTCTAACTTACTGATTTTGAATATTATGTTTTTATCTTGAGGTGTTTCGTACCGATTTCTATTCAATACGCCATCTTGTCTCTGGTCTATGGCTTGGGTGGCTGGGGTCTTTGAACATTTTCCGGGCCTTCCTCTGACACCGCCTGGTATAGGAAATGGGGCTAGTACAGGCTATAACGGCATCATTTTCTAAACGTGGTATGACAGAAACACACTAAGACTGGTATGACAGAAACACACTAAGACTGGTATGACAGAAACACACTTTTGAGAACAGCCATAATGATGACTTTATCACTGTCATTGTAATGATGCATCTATTAAGAAACCTAAATATGATCTTTGCATAAAATGACATGAATGCGCTATATAGATATGCTATGGATATATTTCATGAACCTTTAATAATGCAGTTGGGAGCGGTTATAACACGTTGATGAAATGCTTCTAGACGTGTAATGAACGCGTTGTGGATACGTAGTCAAAGTAAATTGTTACCGAACACTATGATTAATACGTCTACGTGAACCAATTACCTACATCTCCCCTTCACGGGAGCAATAAAGATTTTCATTAATTCTCATCTACATATAGTTTATATATTCACATAGATATATACTACAGCGATGATAATTGCAGAGATACACTGGTGTGGACAGGTGACTTTTATACAGGTAACAAACTGAGATTAGGAGCACTCCCTTTAAGAGTGTGCTCCTAATCTCAGCTCGTTACCTGTATAAAAGACACCTGGGAGCCAGAAATCTTTCTGATTGAGAGGGGGGGGTCAAATACTTATTTCCCTCATTAAAATGCAAATCAATTTATAACATTTTTGACATGCGTTTTTCTGGATTTTTTGTTGTTGTTATTCTGTCTCTCACTGTTCAAATAAACCTACCATTAAAATTATAGACTGATCATTTCTTTGTCAGTGGGCAAACGTACAAAATCAGCAGGGGATCAAATACTTTTTTTCCCCCTCACTGTATACTACAGCGATGATAATTGCAGAGATACACTGGTGACATTGACAGTTTAGTAAGTCCAAACCTCCAATATGAATGCTAGTTCTCCATTAGCTACCAATAGTAGGGTTATAGCTAGCCTACTCTATAGAAATACAACTTTACGGGGTTATAGGCATTTATTTCACTACAAAAGAGGTTTAAAGTTAAAACCAATGCTAGAGGTCCCATCGGTGTCCCATGTCTCCTCTCCTCACTGTTCAGTTCTCTTGGGACAGCTGTTAACTCATAGCAGAGATGTATTTACAGCCATTTACTGGCCCACTTCCATTTAGTGCCTGTGTTTGAGTACAAATGAGGCCCTGTCCAGAAACAACCCATAGGCCCTAGACGTATGTGGCCCTAGAGATGGTTACTGAAGCACACATCAGCCTGGTCAAAACACCTATTCAGTTGAGATGCATATTGGAATGGTGTTTGTGTGTTTGTGTGCAGGGAGTGCGTCTATAAGCATATTATCCAGGCCTTCTCAAAGGCTTCTCCCACTACTGAGCCTAACCAGGCTGGTCTGGGCTGGCCTGGTTCAACCACAGGAGTAAAGAGGAAACTCATACATTGACATGGCTATAGTTTACAACTGACAGTGGTTAGAATAAAGCATTGTGGTTAATTTTATATTTAAAAAAAACAGTTTATTGAAATATCAACAACCGCACACATGGTCAGTGATGATGCCAAAGAGAACTTGCTACATAATGTTGTGAAACCCTCACCCCTTCCATCCAGTCCATAATGTTGTGAAACCCTCACCCCTTCCATCCAGTCCATAATGTTGAGAAACCCTCACCCCTTCCATCCAGTCCTTAATGTTGTGAAACCCTCACCCCTTCCATCCAGTCCATAATGTTGTGAAACCCTCACCCCTTCCATCCAGTCCATAATGTTGAGAAACCCTCACCCCTTCCATCCAGTCCATAATGTTGAGAAACCCTCACCCCTTCCATCCAGTCCATAATGTTGAGAAACCCTCACCCCTTCCATCCAGTCCATAATGTTGAGAAACCCTCACCCCTTCCATCCAGTCCATAATGTTGAGAAACCCTCACCCCCTTCCATCCAGTCCTTAATGTTGAGAAACCCTCACCCCTTCCATCCAGTCCATAATGTTGAGAAACCCTCACCCCTTCCATCCAGTCCATAATGTTGAGAAACCCTCACCCCTTCCATCCAGTCCATAATGTTGTGAAACCCTCACCCCTTCCATCCAGTCCATAATGTTGAGAAACCCTCACCCCTTCCATCCAGTCCATAATGTTGAGAAACCCTCACCCCTTCCATCCAGTCCATAATGTTGAGAAACCCTCACCCCTTCCATCCAGTCCATAATGTTGAGAAACCCTCACCCCTTCCATTCAGTCCATAGAGAAGAGGAAAGCTACATAATAATATGAAGACAGAAAAACACTTGCAGACTCGAGTGATCACTATCGAACACAACAGCAAGTGGCCACTTGATAAAGGGCTTAAGGGGAGGGGGGCACGTTGTCGGTTTGAGATTCAGCCTCGGACAATCCCGAGCATTACACAACAGTTTTGTTCTAGACCTGCCACCTTCATACATTTACATTTACATTTTACATTTTAGTCATTTAGCAGACGCTCTTATCCAGAGCGACTTACAGGAGCAATTAGGGTTAAGTGCCTTGCTCAAGGGCACATCGACAGATTTTTCACCTAGTCGGCTCGGGGATTAGAACCAGCGACCTTTCGGTTACTGGCACAACCAGTAGTGTAGGTAACTGACTGTGTAACCTGTGTGTATCAGTCACTAACAGTCCAGAGGATAAATATTAGCTAGGGTGTTACAGTTGGATGATTGGAGGATTGTATGCAGAGCCGAGAACAGATCAGATACTGTTCAGTTAGTATATTGAAGAGTGGATATACCCTACCCCATAAATAGGGCTGGATGAGATGGCCAAAATATCATAATATCACAATATATATACTCAACAAAAATATAAATACAGCATGTAAAGGGGTTGGTCCCATGTTTCATGAGCCGAAATAAAAGATCCCAGAAATGTTCCATATGCACAAAAACCTTATTTCTCTCAAATGTTGTGCACAAATTTGTTAGTGAGCATTTCTCCTTTGCCAAGATAATCCATCCACCTGACAGGTGTGGCATATCAAGAAGCTTATTAAACATCATGATCATTACACAGGTGCACCTTGTGCTGGGGACAATAAAAGGCCACAAAAATGTGCAGTTTTGTCACACAACACAACGTCACAGATGTCTCAAGTTTTGAGGGAGCGTGCAATTGGCATGCTGACTGCAGGAATGTCCACCAGAGCTGTTGCCAGAGAATTGAATGTTCATTTCTCTACCATAAGCCGCCTTCAACGTCGTTTTAGAGAATTTGGCAGTACGTCCTCACAACCACAGACCATGTGTAACCACGCCAGCCCAGGACCTGTCATGTGAAATCCATAGATTAGGGCCTAATGAATTTATTTCAATTGACTGATTTCCTTATATGAACTGTAACTCAGTAAAATCTTTGAAATGTTTGCATGTTGCGTTTACATTTTTGTTCAGTATATTTATCATATTTGACGGTATGACAGTATTTTATGGTATTTTATGTTTCTGAATAATAACAGTTATAAACATGTTTTATGAGTAATGCATGACCCTAGAATGGCAACAATTGAATTCCAGGGTTTCCCCTAAGAACGTAAGTGGGGCGCTGCGCCACCTTGTGGACTGGCTGCGCCATGCTATCATTTAAGGCCATCTTTTGCTCTAGATTGCAGAACATGGCTGTTACTGGTGCGCCAAAAAAATCTGAGTCCAAAGGGGGGCACTGTACTGTACCAAATTAACTCCAATGATCCAGGGCCAGGGGTTCCCGAGAGGTCACTGTCTGTCCCTCCTCTCATCCTGAGGTCCTCCACTCCAACCTAATTCCCCCTGAGGTCCTCCACTCCAACCTAATTCCCCCTGAGGTCCTCCACTCCAACCTAATTCCCCCTGAGGTCCTCCACTCCAACCTAATTCCCCCTGAGGTCCTCCACTCCAACCTAATTCCCCCTGAGGTCCTCCACTCCAACCTAATTCCCCCTGAGGTCCTCCACTCCAACCCTAATTCCCCCTGAGGTCCTCCACTCCAACCTAATCCCCCTGAGGTCCTCCACTCCAACCTTATTCCCCCTGAGGTCCTCCACTCCAACCTTATTCCCCCTGAGGTCCTCCACTCCAACCTTATTCCCCCTGAGGTCCTCCACTCCAACCTTATTCCCCCTGAGGTCCTCCACTCCAACCTAATTCCCCCTGAGGTCCTCCACTCCAACCTAATTCCCCCTGAGGTCCTCCACTCCAACCTAATTCCCCCTGAGGTCCTCCACTCCAACCTAATTCCCCTGAGGTCCTCCACTCCAACCTAATTCCCCCTGAGGTCCTCCACTCCAACCTAATTCCCCCTGAGGTCCTCCACTCCAACCTAATTCCCCCTGAGGTCCTCCACTCCAACCTAATTCCCCCTGAGGTCCTCCACTCCAACCTAATTCCCCCTGAGGTCCTCCACTCCAACCTAATTCCCCCTGAGGTCCTCCACTCCAACCTAATTCCCCCTGAGGTCCTCCACTCCAACCTAATTCCCCCTGAGGTCCTCCACTCCAACCTAATTCCCCCTGAGGTCCTCCACTCCAACCTAATTCCCCCTGAGGTCCTCCACTCCAACCTAATTCCCCCTGAGGTCCTCCACTCCAACCTTATTCCCCCTGAGGTCCTCCACTCCAACCTAATTCCCCCTGAGGTCCTCCACTCCAACCTAATTCCCCCTGAGGTCCTCCACTCCAACCTAATTCCACCTGAGGTCCTCCACTCCAACCTAATTCCCCCTGAGGTCCTCCACTCCAACCTAATTCCCCCTGAGGTCCTCCACTCCAACCTTATTCCCCCTGAGGTCCTCCACTCCAACCTAATTCCCCCTGAGGTCCTCCACTCCAACCTTATTCCCCCTGAGGTCCTCCACTCCAACCTAATTCCCCCTGAGGTCCTCCACTCCAACCTTATTCCCCCTGAGGTCCTCCACTCCAACCTAATTCCCCCTGAGGTCCTCCACTCCAACCTTATTCCCCCTGAGGTCCTCCACTCCAACGTAATTCCCCCTGAGGTCCTCCACTCCAACGTAATTCCATCTGAGGTCCTCCACTCCAACGTAATTCCATTTGAGGTCCTCCACTCCAACGTAATTCCATCTGAGGTCCTCCACTCCAACGTAATTCCATCTGAGCTCCTCCACTCCAACGTAATTCCATCTGAGGTCCTCCGCTCCAACGTAATTCCATCTGAGGTCCTCCGCTCCAACGTAATTGCATCTGAGGTCCTCCACACCAACGTAACTCCACTTGAGGTCCACCACTCCAACGTAATCCCATTTGAGGTCCTCCACTCCACCATAATCCAATTTGAGGTCCTCCACTCCACCATAACCCCATTTGAGGTCCTCCACACCACCATAACCCCATTTGAGGTCCTCCACTCCACCATAACCCCATTTGAGGTCCTCCACTCCACCATAACCCCATTTGCGTTCCTCCACTCCACCATAACCCCATTTGAGGTCCTCCACTCCACCATAATCCCATTTGAGGTCCTCCACTACACCATAATCCCATCTGTCCGTCCGTCCGTCTGTCTGTCTCTAGTATATGACCTCGTAGACAGTAGCCTTCTTGTCCCCGGAGCCTGTGACGATGTACTTGTCGTCTGCTGAGATGTCACAGCTCAGGACTGAAGAAGACTCTTTCGACTGTCGGGGGAAGATACAAGATATTTAGTGACTTTCCACTCTCTCTCAAACCAATGTTTAAAGTGGACAGAGGACAGCAGACCACAATGCTATATTTGGTGACATAGATTTGTCAGCTAGCTAGGCCTATTTCACTCTCTCTCAAGCCTTATTTGTGTTTAAATACATGTAAGGGTTAAATTGAAAAAGGACGGCTGACTAAAAGGCCAGGGCCGGGTTTCCCAAAGGTGTCTAAATGCATCTTTAGAACCTTCGTAGGAGCATCGTTAAATCTCTTGAGCCGTTTCCTAAAACCATCGATATTAACGTTGCACTTAAAAAAAGCTCGTAGAACAGCTAAATGTGTCATTAGATGATTTTTTTTTTTGCCCTGCCACGTCACTTTATAACACAGAAGATCTCCACTAAACATAGCCCTGCCACGTCACTTTATAACACAGAGGATCTCCACTAAACATAGCCCTGCCACGTCACTTTATAACACAGAGGATCTCCACTAAACATAGCCCTGCCACGTCACTTTATAACACAGAGGATCTCCACTAAACATAGCCCTGCCACGTCACTTTATAACACAGAGGATCTCCACTAAACATAGCCCTGCCACGTCACTTTATAACACAGAGGATCTCCACTAAACATAGCCCTGCCACGTCACTTTATAACACAGAGGATCTCCACTAAACATAGCCCTGCCACGTCACTTTATAACACAGAGGATCTCCACTAAACATAGCCCTGCCACGTCACTTTATAACACAGAGGATCTCCACTAAACATAGCCCTGCCACGTCACTTTATAACACAGAGGATCTCCACTAAACATAGCCCTGCCACGTCACTTTATAACACAGAGGATCTCCACTAAACATAGCCCTGCCACGTCACTTTATAACACAGAGGATCTCCACTAAACATAGAATCACATGGTTTATCTATTTTGCTCTATTTTATTTGCAGCCGAAGATCCGTCGTCAGCATTGTTCAATCATTCTAATGTTAAGGTACGATTTGAATGGAGAAAGCTGATCTGAGAGCAGCGCTCCCTTTCTTTCCATCCCATCAGTATTGAAACATGCTCCAACGTTGCACTTAGCGACCGTTCTCTCTGCGTGGTGTTTTGGGAAACGCACGTTACATCTTCGGCCGTTGTAGGAAAGATGCATCTGTTAAAACACTAGGAAGCCTAAGTTCAATCACTGTCGGGAAACCGGGCCCAGATGGGCTGATATTACCAACACACCACATACACACACACACACACACACACACACACACACACACACACACACACACACACACACACACACACACACACACACACACACACACACACACACACGCTTATCTTGTCCTGTGCGGTAGTGTATTGATCAGTATATATACCTGGAATATACTGGCACCATATGGAGTCCTCCAGGTGTTCAGCAGGTTGTCCTTCCCTGTAGACACAAACCATTTCCCTGCAGAGAGGAGAGAGGGGAGGGAGGGAGAGAGGGGAGGGAGGGAGGGACAGAGAGAGGTAAGAGGGGAGGGAGGGAGAGAGAGGAGAGAGGGGAGGGAGGGAGAGAGAGAGGAGAGAGGGGAGGGAGGGAGAGAGAGAGAGAGAGGGGAGGGAGGGAGGGAGAGAGAGAGGAGAGAGGGGAGGGAGGGAGAGAGAGAGAGAGGGGGGAGGGAGGGAGAGAGAGAGGAGGGAGGGAGAGAGAGAGGAGAGAGGGGAGGGAGGGAGAGAGAGAGGAAAGGGAGGGAGAGAGAGAGGAGAGAGGGGAGGGAGGGAGAGAGAGAGAGAGAGAGGGGAGGGAGGGAGAGAGAGAGGAGAGAGGGAAGGGAGGGAGAGAGAGAGGAGAGAGGGAGGGAGGGAGAGAGAGAGAGAGAGAGGGGAGGGAGGGAGAGAGAGAGAGAGAGAGGGAGGGAGGGAGAGAGAGAGAGAGAGAGGGGAGGGAGGGAGAGAGAGAGGAGAGAGGGGAGGGAGGGAGAGAGAGAGGAGAGAGGGAGGGAGGGAGAGAGAGAGGAGAGAGGGAAGGAGGGAGAGAGAGAGGAGAGAGGGAGGGAGGGAGAGAGAGGAGAGAGGGAAGGGAGGGAGAGAGAGAGGAGAGAGGGGAGGGAGGGAGAGAGAGAGAGAGAGGGAGGGAGGGAGAGAGAGAGAGAGAGGGAGGGAGGGAGAGAGAGAGGAGAGAGGGGAGGGAGGGAGAGAGAGAGGAGAGAGGGAGGGAGGGAGAGAGAGAGGAGAGGGAGGGAGAGAGAGAGGAGAGAGGGGAGGGAGGGAGAGAGAGAGGAGAGAGGGGAGGGAGGGAGAGAGAGAGGAGAGAGGGGAGGGAGGGAGAGAGAGAGGAGAGAGGGGAGGGAGGGAGAGAGCGAGAGAGAGGGGAGGGAGGGAGAGAGAGATGGAAGAGTAGAAAACAATGTAATCAGGCCATGGAGTCATGGAAATAGGAACTCCACACCAAGAATAGCCACATCAACCTTCACAATGCAGATAATAAGCAGGTGGATCAGGACACTCCTATATGAGGGCTAAGAACTCTAATGCCCTTTTCACACTAGCATGCCAAGTCATCCACAACCAAACTGGGCTGGCGCAGATATTTCCTCTTCCATCGGTACCAGCCACTATGGTGGAGGTGTAAGCAGGTCAGCTCAGTACAGTTTGGTACAGTAATGTCTTCCTGAGCCTCAGTCAGGGGCACACAGCAGTGTACTGTGGTGTGTGTGTGTGTGTTCTTACCACAGTTGGCGAACTTGAGTGAGAGGACACAGCTCTCGTGGAGATGTAGCTGGTACTTGTCAGGTTTGGTGTGATGGAGGACCTCCACGTTACTGCTCTCCATCCCGACAGCTAACCATTCCCCTGTAGGACAGTATCCTAGAGAGAAGATCTGGAGGGGGGACAGATTAACATTGATCCTTATGAATACGTTTGGCTCTCCGCTACATACAACATGCTGAGTTTTTTATTTTTTTATTTTTTACAAGGAGCACTTGTGCCCCTAAGTTGAAAATCAAGATGCACACAAATAAATTTAGGAGCACAATGAAAAATATTTTGAGTTAATAAAAGCTAGAATCCTTCATTTTTCTAGACGCCTAAATTAAAATCCCAGGTCGTAGAACAAAAGTATTTAGGCACATATGCGAGTAAAATGGTCGCACCGTAGGGGCCCTGGTTTGGGGGTTATATGTCTTAATCAAGGGCGCAACTGGGACTTTGATACCAGTGTGTGTGTGTGTGTGTGTGTGTGTGTGTGTGTGTGTGTGTGTGTGTGTGTGTGTGTGTGTGTGTGTGTGTGTGTGTGTGTGTGTGTGTGTGTGTGTGTGTGTGTGTGTGTGTGTGTGTGTGTGTGTGTGTGTGTGTGTGTGTGAGTGAGAGGGCGTACCTGTGAGGTGAAGTCGTGCTGCTGTAGCTGGCGGCCCTCTCTCAGGTCCCAGGAGCGTACCGTGTTGTCCAGACCTCCTGTCCACAGCTTGGTCCCATCGTGAGAGATATCTATACAGCTAGCCCCGTCCGTATGGCCCTGGAACTGCCTGTGAGAAACCACACAGCACGTCCTTATAAACCATGTACGCACAAATAATGTATCCTTCGAAACCATCACTTTACATGTCACCACTTAACACCTGTAGAGCCACGGGCACCTACACAACCACTGGTCGTCTAATAATGTCCTTACAAACCACTGCCCTAAAACCACAAATATGTCCTTAGAAACCACTGCCGTAAAACCATAGGTAGTCTCAAATATGTCCTTACAAACCACTGCCCTAAAACCACAGGTAGTCTCAAATATGTCCTTACAAACCACTGCCCTAAAACCACAGGTAGTCTCAAATATGTCCTTACAAACCACTGCCCTAAAACCACAGGTAGTCTCAAATATGTCCTTACAAACCACTGCCCTAAAACCACAGGTAGTCTCAAATATGTCCTTACAAACCACTGCCCTAAAACCACAAATATGTCCTTAGAAACCACTGCCGTAAAACCGCAGGTAGTCTCAAATATGTCCTTAGAAACCACTGCCGTAAAACCGCAGGTAGTCTGAAATATGTCCTTACAAACCACTGCCCTAAAACCACAGGTAGTCTAATAATGTCCTTACAAACCACTGCCCTAAAACCACAGGTAGTCTCAAATATGTCCTTACAAACCACTGCCGTAAAACCGCAGGTAGTCTGAAATATGTCCTTACAAACCACTGCCCTAAAACCACCGGTAGTCTAATAATGTCCTTACAAACCACTGCCCTAAAACCACAGGTTGTCTCAAATATGTCCTTACAAACCACTGCCCTAAAACCACAGGTTGTCTCAAATACAGTGGGGAAAAAAAGTATTTAGTCAGCCACCAATTGTGCAAGTTCTCCCACTTAAAAAGATGAGAGAGGCCTGTAATTTTCATCATAGGTACACGTCAACTATGACAGACAAATTGAGGAAAAAAAATTCAGAAAATCCCATTGTAGGATTTTTAATGAATTTATTTGCAAATTATGGTGGAAAATAAGTATTTGGTCACCTACAAACAAGCAAGATTTCTGGCTCTCACAGACATGTAACTTCTTCTTTAAGAGGCTCCTCTGTCCTCCACTCGCTACCTGTAGTTAATGGCACCTGTTTGAACTTGTTATCAGTATAAAAGACACCTGTCCACAACCTCAAACAGTCACACTCCAAACTCCACAATGGCCAAGACCAAAGAGCTGTCAAAGGACACCAAAAACAAAATTGTAGACCTGCACCAGGCTGGGAAGACTGAATCTGCAATAGGTAAGCAGCTTGGTTTGAAGAAATCAACTGTGGGAGCAATTATTAGGAAATGGAAGACATACAAGACCACTGATAATCTCCCTCGATCTGGGGCTCCACGCAAGATCTCACCCCGTGGGGTCAAAATGATCACAAGAACGGTGAGCAAAAAATCCCAGAACCACACGGGGGGACCTAGTGAATGACCTGCAGAGAGCTGGGACCAAAGTAACAAAGCCTACCATCAGTAACACACTACGCCGGCCAGGGACTCAAATCCTGCAGTGCGAGACGTGTCCCCCTGCTTAAGCCAGTACATGTCCAGGCCCGTCTGAAGTGCATTTGGATGATCCAGAAGAGGATTGGGAGAATGTCATACGGTCAGATGAAACCAAAATATAACTTTTTTGGTAAAAACTCAACCTCGTCATGTTTGGAGGACAAAGAATGCTGAGTTGCATCCAAAGAACACCATACCTACTGTGAAGCATGGGGTTGGAAACATCATGCTTTGGGGCTGTTTTTTCTGCAAAGGGACCAGGACGACTAATCCATGTAAAGGAAAGAATGAATGGGGCCATGTATCGTGAGATTTTGAGTGAAATCCTCCTTCCATCAGCAAGGGCATTGAAGATTAAGCGTGGCTGGGTCTTTCTAGCATGACAATGATCCCAAACACACCGCCGGGCAACGAAGGAGTGGCTTCGTAAGAAGCATTCAAGTCCTGGAGTGGCCTAGCCAGTCTCCAGATCTCAACCCCATAGAAAATCTTTTTGGAGGGGAGTTGAAAGTCTGTGTTGCCCAGCGACAGCCCCAAAACATCACTGCTCTAGAGGAGATCTGCATGGAGGAATGGGGCAAAATACCAGCAACAGTGTGTGAAAACCTTGTGAAGACTTACAGAAAACGCTTTGACCTGTGTCATTGCCAACAAAGGGTATATAACAAAGTATTGAGAAACTTTTGTTATTGACCAAATACTTATTTTCCACCATCATATGCCAATAAATTCATAAAAAATCCTACAATGTGATTTTCTGGATTTTTTTCCCTCATTTTGTCTGTCATAGTTGACGGTACCTATGATGAAAATTACAGGCCTCTCTCATCTTTTTAAGTGGGAGAACTTGCACAATTGGTGGCTGACTAAATACTTTTTTTCCCCACTGTATGTCCTTACAAACCACTGCCCTAAAACCACAGGTTGTCTCAAATATGTCCTTACAAACCACTGCCCTAAAACCACAAATATGTCCTTAGAAACCACTGCCGTAAAACCGCAGGTAGTCTCAAATATGTCCTTAGAAACCACTGCCGTAAAACCGCAGGTAGTCTGAAATATGTCCTTACAAACCACTGCCCTAAAACCACAGGTAGTCTAATAATGTCCTTACAAACCACTGCCCTAAAACCACAAATATGTCCTTAGAAACCACTGCCCTAAAACCACAGGTAGTCTAATAATGTCCTTACTAACCACTGCCCTAAAACCACAGGTAGTCTCAAATATGTCCTTACAAACCACTGCCCTAAAACCACAGGTAGTCTAATAATGTCCTTACAAACCACTGCCCTAAAACCACAGGTAGTCTCAAATATGTCCTTATAAACCACTGCCCTAAAATCACAGGTAGTCTCATATACATCTTATAAACCACCATGAAAGCCATACAAAATACCAAACATACAAGACCACAGGTAGTCAACGCAAATAGTCCAGGTAGCCATGATTAGCTGTTCAGGAGTCTTATGGCTTGGGGGTAGAAGCTGTTAAGAAGCCTTTTGGACCTAGACTTGCCGCTCCGGTATCGCATGCCGTGCGGTAGCAGAGAGAACAGTCTATGACTAGGGTGGCTAGAGTCTTTCATAATGTTTAGGGCCTTCCTCTGACACCGCCTGGTATAGAGGTCCCAGTGATGTACTGGGCCGTATGCACTACCCTCTGTAGTGCCTTGCAGTCGGAGGCCGAGCAGTTGCCATACCAGGCGGTGACGCAACCAGTCAGGATGCTCTCGATGGTGCAGCTGTATAACTTTTTAAGGATCTGAGGACCCATGCCAAATCTTTTCAGTCTCCTGAGGGGGAATAGGCTTTGTCGTGCCCTCTTCACGACTGTCTTGGTGTGTTTGGACCATGATAGTTTGTTGGTGATGTGGACACCAAAGAACTTGAGCAGGTTGAGCCTGTTCAAGAGACAGCAGAGAAAGCACGCCCCCATCCACATCGACAGGGCCACAGAAGGTGAAAAGCTTCAAGTTCCTTGGCGTGCACATCACTGACAACCTGAAATGGTCCATCCACACAAACAGCGTGGTGAAGAAGGTGCAACAGCGCCTCTTCAAACTCAGGAGGCTGAAGAAATTTGGCTTGGTCCCTAACACCCACATGAACTTCTACAGATGCACCATTGAGAGCATCCTGTCGTGCTTATCACCGCCTGGTACGGTGATAAGCACGACAGAACAGCTAATCATGGCAACTTGAGGGCTCTCCAGAGGGTGGTGCGGTCAGCCCAACGCATCACCGGGGGCACACTGCCTGCCCTCCAGGACATCTACAGCACCTGGTGTCACAGGAAGGCTAAGAAGATCATCAAGGACCTCAGCCACCCGAGCCACGGCTTGTTTACCCGCTACCATTTAGAAGGCGGAGACAGTACAGGTGAATCAAAGCTGGGACCGAGAGACTGAAAAACAGCTTCTATCTCCAGGCCATCAGACTGTTAAACAGTCACCACTAGCCGGCCTCCACCCAGTACCCTGCCCTGAACTTAGTCACTGTTACTAGCAGGCTACCACCTGGTACTCTACCCTGCACCTTAGAGACTGCTGCCCTATGTACACAGATATGGAACACTGGTCCCTTTAATAATGTTTAGATACTGTTTCACCCACTTCATATGTATATACTGTATTCTAGTCATGGCTCATCCTAAATAACTTATAAATAAAAAACAATCTGGATTATGTGTGTAGTGTTTTTCTTTATTGCTAGGTATTACTATGCTGTTGGAGCTAGAAACACAAGCATTTAGCTAGGTATCACTGCGCTGTTGGAGCTAGAAACACAAGCATTTAGCTAGGTATCACTGCGCTGTTGGAGCTAGAAACACAAGCATTTAGCTAGGTATCACTGCGCTGTTGGAGCTAGAAACACAAGCATTTAGCTAGGTATCACTGCGCTGTAGGAGCTAGAAACACAAGCATTTAGCTAGGTATCACTGCGCTGTAGGAGCTAGAAACACAAGCATTTAGCTAGGTATCACTGCACTGTTGGAGCTAGAAACACAAGCATTTAGCTAGGTATCACTGCGCTGTTGGAGCTAGAAACACAAGCATTTAGCTAGGTATCACTGCACTGTTGGAGCTAGAAACACAAGCATTTAGCTAGGTATCACTGCTCTGTTGGAGCTAGAAACACAAGCATTTAGCTAGGTATCACTGCGCTGTTGGAGCTAGAAACACAAGCATTTAGCTAGGTATCACTGCACTGTTGGAGCTAGAAACACAAGCATTTAGCTAGGTATCACTGCTCTGTTGGAGCTAGAAACACAAGCATTTCGCTGCACCTGCGACAACATCTGCAAATCTGTGTTTGCGACCAATAAACGTTGATTTGATGTTCTCAGAAACCCCCACATACCTGTAGAACCCAGCACAGTACAGCAATAGCACAATACACAGCCAGTAACCAGCACAGTACAGCACTGCACAATACACAGCCAGTAACCAGCCCAGTACAGCACTGCACAATACACAGCCAGTAACCAGCACAGTACAGCACTGCACAATACACAGCCACAAACCCACAGCCTTTCCATCTTTTCCTACCTGACGAGAGTCTGGTTGTGCAGGTCCCAGACGGCGATGTTCCCGTCGCTGCAGCAGGAGAAGCAGACCTTGGCGTCGGGGGAGATGGCGAGGGCGTAGCAGGCAGGGGCGGAGGACGTCAGCTCAGCCTTGATACGAGGCGTCTGAGAGGCCAAGTCCCAGATGGTTAAAGTACTGGCCTCTCCTCCTACGATGAGGGTACGACCGTCGGGGAGCAGCTTACAGGAGCGGATGTAGTTATCCCTGTTCTGGAAGACAGAGGGAACAGACGCAATCAATAAACGCTCTGGACACCACAGCTCAAGGGATCAGGACTGAGGTTCTAGCCAGACAGACAGACAGACAGACAGACTGAAGGAAAATTAACTTTATTCCTTCCACCATAGTAAAACATATCTAGACTGTAGCAGAGAAAAGTGGTTCTGTTTGGCTGGTTAAGGCGTGGCACTAGCCATGTCAAGGTCAAGGGTTCAACTCCCACTCAGGGATCACATACACAAACACAAATTCCTTAGATCACAGTAAACAACAGCAGTAGTAGGTCCTCACCAGACAGTCCAGCTGAGAGACGGGGCTCTTGCTGCCCGGCTGGCTGATGTCCCAGATCTTGACACAGCCCTTCCCTCCTGTGTAGACGTGTCTGGTGGGGTTGGAGATGGTGACAGCACACACCACCTCGCCGTGGCTCAGCGTGTTGATCTGGCGGGCGTGCCTGGGGATCCCCGGGCCTATCAGGGCGTCCGGAGGGAACGGCACCGGCTGCATCTGCCCGTCCGCACTCACATGGAAGGAGTAGGCTCTGGAAGATGAGACATGGGCTCTCTTTAGTACTGCGGGGGTAGAGTTCATTTGGTACTAAACGAACTGAAACAGGAAGGGACTACATGCAGTTGTCCAATAACCAACACTCATTTTAGCTTTCCTTTACAAGAGGTTTTGTTACGGTAATGAACATGACCCTGATGATTGTTATTCTAACAGATATGTAGTGTAGGACTGAAGGGCTTCATCTAAGACAGACAGAGAGATAGACAGGGAGAGAGAGAAAGAGAGACAGAAAGAGACAGAGAGACAGACCGACAGACAGGGAGAGAGCGAGAGAGAGAGAAAGAGAGACAGACAGAGAGAGAGAGACAGCCAGACAGACAGAGAGAGAGAGACAGCCAGACAGACAGAGAGAGAGAGACAGCCAGACAGACAGAGAGAGAGAGACAGCCAGACAGACAGAGAGAGAGAGACAGCCAGACAGACAGAGAGAGAGAGACAGCCAGACAGACAGAGAGAGAGAGACAGCCAGACAGACAGAGAGACAGACAGAGAGACAGACAGAGATAGACAGCCATACAAACACAGAGAGACAGACGGAGAGACAGACAGAGACAGACAGACAAAAACAGACAGAGAGCAGAACCCAGAGTGTGTAGGGTACTTACGGTTTTCCTCCAGATATGGAGGTGAGACTGGCAGGAAGACCTGGTCTCATGTGGGGATGAGAATCAAACCCCTGTAACAGAACAAGATAGGGTCAACATGACATAACCTACACAACATACTATTTACATAACATACAGAGTAGCCTTGTCGAGAACCACTGGTGAAGTCAATGGTAGAAAGTAGGTACAAATGGGTGGAAACCCTGTGTAAATCAGTAACGCCTCGCAACACGTCAAACCAATCAAATGCCTTGCATGGGCGGAGCGCCAAAAGGTGCCCACTCATAATGTCTCTTTTCTTTAGTAGAGAGTTCAAACAGAGACGTTGTAATGCCTTCATCAACTGGATGTTGTGTATAAACCAACTTCTGGATAAACGGTTTTTACTGCAGGTTTTCTTCCTTTTTCTGCAAAGTGTTTCCTATCTGGTGGTAAAACAGTGACGAACATAACATAATGCTTCTACGGGCATGTGGGTGGGAAGGTTCTTGAAATGTAACATCCAATCAAAATGTAGCTGCTGGAATCCAGCTGCCCATTCTAACAGTTTTGGCCAAAACTAAATTCTCCAACAAGATGATTTAGGAGGTTTGGCAAGACATTTACATTTTAGTCATTTTAGCAGACGCTCTTATCCAGAGCGACTTACAGGAGCAATTAGGGTTAAGTGCCTTGCTCAAGGGCACATCGACAGATTTTTCACCTAGTCGGCTCGGGGATTAGAACCAGCGACCTTTCGGTTACTGGCACAACGCTCTTAACCACTAAAGCTACCTGCCGCCCCAGAGACGTTGTACACGAGACTATGTACAGTAAACACCTACAGCACAACATAACAACACCTCTTTGATTACTCACACAAACCCACACCAAGACAGATATGAACACCAGTAATCCGCAGCGTGTGTGTGTGTGTGTGTGTGTGTGTGTGTGTGTGTGCGTGTGTGTGTATCTCACCATGGGTGACCGTCCGTACGCGGCGGCGCTCATCTGAGGGGAGATGTGTATTCCAGCGTAGACACCGGGGCTGGTCAGACCTCCGTTCATCTCATGGTGGTGACCCATCATAACAAAGGGAGGGTAGGACCCCGCCAGGGACAGGGGAGTCCGCAGGGCCGGGGCCGCTGGAGAGGGATTCGGATTATTACATATGATCATATTGTTGTTGTTGTTGTTGTTGATGATGATGATGTCATGAATACACAGTATAGTGAATGTCAAGCCGATAAAGCATTGAGCGGTAGAGGTGGACAGAAACAAACTGACAGAGAGAGAAAGAAAGAGAACACATTACTATTAAATACACCCAGGCCAGGTCACAGCAGAGGACAGAGACAGAGAGGATGCCAGCCGTATAAATAGAATGGTGCCAGCCAAAGCCCTTGGCTTCCAGAGAGGCCAGATGCCAGTCCACTGGGTGTGACAGCAGCAGTATTAACCCACAGCCTCCATGCCAAAACAAATATGCACTTTTGTCATGCCATAAAGCATTTTGAATAAAAAACTGAATTGAGAAGAGAGTGAAAGAGAGAGAGACATTACTAAAGGAATACAGCCAGCTCAGTCACAGTAGAGAGAGAGAGAGAGAGAGACATTACTAAAGGAATACAGACAGATCAGTCACAGTAGAGAGCGAGAGAGAGACATTACTAAAGGAATACAGCCAGCTCAGTCACAGTAGAGAGAGAGAGAGAGACAGACAGACATTACTAAAGGAATACAGACAGATCAGTCACAGTAGAGAGAGAGAGAGAGAGAGAGAGACATTACTAAAGGAATACAGACAGATCAGTCACAGTAGAGAGCGAGAGAGAGACATTACTAAAGGAATACAGCCAGCTCAGTCACAGTAGAGAGAGAGAGAGAGAGAGAGAGACATTACTAAAGGAATACAGACAGATCAGTCACAGTAGAGAGAGAGAGAGACATTACTAAAGGAATACAGACAGATCAGTCACAGTAGAGAGAGAGAGAGAGACATTACTAAAGGAATACAGACAGATCAGTCACAGTAGAGAGAGAGAGAGAGAGACATTACTAAAGGAATACAGCCAGATCAGTCACAGTAGAGAGAGAGAGAGAGAGAGAGAGACATTACTAAAGGAATACAGACAGATCAGACAGTAGAGAGGAGAGAGAGAGAGACATTACTAAAGGAATACAGCCAGATCAGACACAGTAGACTAGAGAAAAAAAGCGGTAGCCTCACACTCAGTCACAGATGGAGAACACAGAGAGCATTCAGCTAAAGCCCTGCCAGTCTAACTGGTGTGAGAGTACCAGTACTAACCCCCATAGCAGAAATGGAAAATAGCACTGTGGCGCCGTGGTCGCCTAGGCAGAAATATCTGGAACTATTGGAAATCATTATTTATTTCTATGTGTTTGCTCTGGGGGTTGGTCACTTCCATCTCATGGTGGGGACCAGTAGGAATGAAAACGTATGTACTAACTACTGTCAGTCGCTCGGGAATAAGAGCGTCTGCTAAATTACTAAAATGTAAAATGTGGTCTTGACTTCTCAAAAGTTGCAGAATTGGGATGAAAAGTCTATATTTTTGGCCAGCTATTTATATGGCTGTTTGGATTCAAATCATTTATTGTTTAATCTGTCGGGAAGAACTACATCAAGAACTGCATGCTGTGTCCAGAGAAGGACAGAAGAGGCTCCGGGACTGGTATCACCAAGGTGGGTGCTACATGTTCAGCCATGGTATCACCAATGTGGGTGCTACATGTTCAGCCTTGGTATCACCAAGGTGGGTGCTACATGTTCAGCCATGGTATCACCAAGGCGGGTGCTACATGTTCAGCCATGGTATCACCAAGGTGGGTGCTACATGTTCAGCCATGGTATCACCAAGGTGGGTGCTACATGTTCAGCCATGGTATCACCAATGTGGGTGCTACATGTTCAGCCTTGGTATCACCAAGGTGGGTGCTACATGTTCAGCCATGGTATCACCAAGGCGGGTGCTACATGTTCAGCCATGGTATCACCAAGGTGGGTGCTACATGTTCAGCCATGGTATCACCAAGGCGGGTGCTACATGTTCAGCCATGGTATCACCAAGGTGGGTGCTACATGCTCAGCCATGGTATCACCAAGGTGGGTGCTACATGTTCAGCCTTGGTATCACCAAGGTGGGTGCTACATGCTCAGCCATGGTATCACCAAGGTGGGTGCTACATGTTCAGCCTTGGTATCACCAAGGTGGGTGCTACATGCTCAGCCATCCAGGGTTGTGGGTTCGATTCCCACGGGGGGCCAGTATGAAAAATAAAAATGATGTATGCACTCACTAACTGTAAGTCGCTCTGGATAAGAGCGTCTGCTAAATGACTAAAAATGTAAATGTAAATGTATCACCAAGGTGGGTGCTACATGCTCAGCCATGGTATCACCAAGGTGGGTGCTACATGTTCAGCCATGGTATCACCAAGGTGGGTGCTACATGTTCAGCCTTGGTATCACCAAGGTGGGTGCTACATGCTCAGCCATGGTATCACCAAGGTGGGTGCTACATGTTCAGCCATGGTATCACCAAGGTGGGTGCTACATGTTCAGCCATGGTATCACCAAGGTGGGTGCTACATGTTCAGCCATGGTATCACCAAGGCGGGTGCTACATGTTCAGCCATGGTATCACCAAGGCGGGTGCTACATGTTCAGCCATGGTATCACCAAGGCGGGTGCTACATGTTCAGCCATGGTATCACCAAGGCGGGTGCTACATGTTCAGCCATGGTATCACCAAGGTGGGTGCTACATGTTCAGCCATGGTGGACCAGTACCTGTGGAGGAACTGACTGTTGGAGAAGCAGTGTGGTGCACTGATGAAGCGCTCCGGGTCTGTTTTGGCAGACTTCTAGGCTTGGGCGGTATAACGTACATACCATACACCGGGAGGAAATAGCCACAGGATGGTTTTTCAATACCATTGAAACTACAGTGGGGGAAAAAAGTATTTAGTCAGCCACCAATTGTGCAAGTTCTCCCACTTAGAAAGATGAGAGAGGCCTGTAATTTTCATCATAGGTACACGTCAACTATGACAGACAAATTGAGAGAGAAAAAATCCAGAAAAACACATTGTAGGATTTTTATGAATTTATTTGCAAATTATGGTGGAAAATAAGTATTTGGTCACCTACAAACAAGCAAGATTTCTGGCTCTCACAGACCTGTAACTTCTTCTTTAAGAGGCTCCTCTGACCTCCACTCGTTACCTGTATTAATGGCACCTGTTTGAACTTGTTATCAGTATAAAAGACACCTGTCCACAACCTCAAACAGTCACACTCCAAACTCCACTATGGCCAAGACCAAAGAGCTGTCAAAGGACACCAGAAATAAAATTGTAGACCTGCACCAGGCTGGGAAGACTGAATCTGCAATAGGTAAGCAGCTTGGTTTGAAGAAATCAACTGTGGGAGCAATTATTAGGAAATGGAAGACATACAAGACCACTGATAATCTCCCTCGATCTGGGGCTCCACGCAAGATCTCACACCATGGGGTCAAAATGATCACAAGAACGGTGAGCAAAAATCCCAGAACCACACGGGGGGACCTAGTGAATGACCTGCAGAGAGCTGGGACCAAAGTAACAAAGCCTACCATCAGTAACACACTACGCCGCCAGGGACTCAAATCCTGCAGTGCCAGACGTGTCTCCCTGCTTAAGCCAGTACATGTCCAGGCCCGTCTGAAGTTTGCTAGAGTGCATTTGGATGATCCAGAAGAGGATTGGGAGAATGTCATATGGTCAGATGAAACCAAAATAGAACTTTTTGGTAAAAACTCAACTCGTCGTGTTTGGAGGACAAAGAATGCTGAGTTGTCCAAAGAACACCATACCTAAAAAAAACTCATTTTGTCTGTCATAGTTGACGTGTACCTATGATGAAAATTACATGCCTCTCTCATCTTTTTAAGTGGGAGAACTTGCACAATTGGTGGCTGACTAAATACTTTTTTTCCCCACTGTATTTCTTTGAAGTTTTTCAATACATTTTTATATTTGTAGCTACTTTTTAAGTAAATACCTGCACTTAACTTGTGCAATACTTTAGGAGATTAAGCAAACCCAGTTCTTCATTTCACCTGTCACATTATTTTACAGCTGATGAAACTGAGGAGTATTTCTGTCTGAAATAAAGCCCTTTTGTGGGGAAAAACTCATTCTGATTGGCTAGGCCTGGCCCCCGGTGAGTGGGCCCAGTCATGTGAAATCCATAGATTAGGGCCTAATTAAAGTATTTCAATTGACTGATTTCCTTAAATGAACTGTAACTCAGCAAAATTGTTGAAATTGTTGCATGTTGCGTTTATATTTTTGTTCAGTATACATTATGAAGCTTACCGTAGTTCCCCAGAACAGTTGAGCCAGTCATGTGTTTGTTTGTAAATAACACAACAGGAGAAAGAGGGAGCAGCTGAGTCCAGCTGTGTCTTTGGTTTAACTTGCTAGTTATCTCAGTAAGTGGCTGAATTAATGAGGTGACGGGGCATCATATGGTGTTAGCTTTCTGCCGTGTTTGAGAAGTCAAAGCGCCATAGATGAGTTATCTGTACAGCTCTCCGTTCTCGGCCCATCTGCTCCTCCCCCATCTTCTCAGAGCAGGCAGGCCCGTTGCCCTAGCGACTTCAAACTCCACACAGACACAGCGTGTAGACATGCAGCTCCAGAGCCTGTACAGTTCTTCCTTCAGACAAGCATGTGTCAAAACTTTTGTTCATTTGCTAAATGTATCTCGTTCACATTCGCTTGTAAATATCCAAACTCACCAAAATGACATTCGGTAGCTTCTAACTGTACACTACTGGTCAAAAGTTTTAGAACACCTACTCATTCAAGGGTTTTTCTTTATTTATTACTATTTTCCACATTGTAGAACAATAGTGAAGACATCAAAACTATGAAATAACACATATGGAATCATGTAGTAGCCAAAAAAGTGTTAAACAGATTCTTCATATAGCCACCCTTTGCCTTGATGACAGCTTTGCACACTCTTGGAATTCTCTCAACCAGCTTCACATGGAATGCTTTTCCAACAGTCTTGAAGGAGTTCCCACATATGCTGAGCACTTGTTGGCTGCTTTTCCTTCACTCTGCCGTTCGACTCACCGCCACATCATCATGTGGCGGTCCTCATGAGAGCCATTTTCATCATAGCGCTTGATGGTTTTTGCGACTGCACTTGAAGAAACTTTCAAAGTTCTTGACATTTTCCATATTGACTAACCTTCATGTCTTAAAGTAATGATGGACTGTCATTTCTCTTTGCTTATTTGAGCTGTTCTTGCCATAATATGGACTTGGTCTTTTACCAAATAGGGCTATCTTCTGTATACCCCCCCTACCTTGTCACAACACAACTGATTGGCTCAAACACATTAAGAAGGAAAGAAATTCCACAAATTAACTTTTAAGAAGGCACACCTGTTAATTGAAATGTATTCCAGGTGACTACCTCATGAAGCTGGTTGAGCGAATGCCAAGAGTGTGCAAAGCTGTCATCAAGGCAAAGGGTGGCTATTTTAAGAATCTCAAATATAAAATATATTTCGAATTGTTTATCATTTTTTTGGTTACTCCATGATTCCATATGTGTTATTTCATAGTTTTGATGTCTTCACTATTATTCTACAATGTAGAAAATAGTACAAATAAAGAAAAACTCTTGAATGAGTAGGTGTTCTAAAACTTTTGACTGGTAGTGTATATATAGAACTTAATGAGCTGGATTGCCTGTCTTTGCAATAAGTTATTTTTGTTTGCGCTCTTTATCATATTTAGTTAGCCTCCATCGAAATTCACAATTACTTCTGCTAATTTTGTTAGCATTCTGGTAATAGACTACTTTTGACCAGAGATCTAAGGGGCCTAATTAAAAGTAGTGCGCTACATGGGGAAGTGGGTTCCGTTTTTGGGACGCAGCCAGAGATTGCCAGTGAGAGTGCAGTACTAACCCAGAGCCTCCATGCCAGGGGGTTTGCCCATGATGGGTCGTAGCCCAGGAGTGGTGGAGGTGCCTGGGGTGGGGGCATCGCTACGAGGGGTGGGGGTGGTCGACTTCAGGCCTGGCATTGATGACTTGTCATTCTGCACAGGAAGAGAGAGAGAGAGAGAGAGGGACGGAGAGAGGAAGAGAGATAGAGATTAACAACTGTGGGCCTGCCAACTGCGTTGCAGACTCTCTTCAGTGGTTTTAGGCATAACTGTCGGTTTCCCTGTCCTGTCTGTGTGTTTTCAGTAGATGACCGGACGTCAGCCAGAGAGATAGAGAGATAATATGATAATACTGTAGCTAGACTTCTGTCTTCTAGTCGCTGTAGAATCTCTGTCTCTAACAGCTCACTGGATTTAACTAACCCAACATTTTATAATTATATATTTCTGCCATGTAGACAGAAAAATGTTTGACCGGTGGGCCCTGGTCAAACATAGTACCCTATATATGGAATAGGGATCCATTTGGGAAGCCGTTTAGAGCAAAGCAGTGAGTGAGGGACAGAAGGCTTAATCTCTGTTGTAACTAATAGGGTTTTAATAAATAGCAGTTTATGCACTCTGGAAGGACTATGGGGGTTGACACAACTAGATGGATTAAATTCAGTTTGGACTCCCTTTGCTTTGGGATTGTAAATGCGTTTCTCTCCCTGACCCTCCGTCTCCAAGCTGAATCCCCCCTTCCTTCCCTCTCGTGCTCCACGTCTCACAGCGTTCTTACATGGTGTTCCTTGTTCTTGGAGGACAGCGTGCTGCTGGAGGAAGCTACAGAGGCGGGGCTGGTGGGCGTGTCCTTCTGGGGGCGGGGCTTGCTGATGCCGTTCCCCTCGGGCGAATGAGCGGGGCTAGCCCCCCGAGGGGTGGCGGGGTCCTGGAGTAAACAAACAATCACTCTGAGCACACAGCTAAGTAAATACGGTGACACTCTTACAGAACAAACCACGTCCCCTTACCCCCAGAAACCACACCCCTTTCTGTACTAAGTCACTGAGATGTGCCTGGACACAGTCCGTCTCCATGTACGTATTCAGTCAGAGACGTACCTTGATACAGAGACTTTATCTGGCTAAACATCTATAAACAAAGTAAAGTAAGCAAACAGAGTGTTGAGTAGATCACCTGTATGTTGCTATTAGTACAGACTACTGAGCTGAGTACATCACCTGTACTAATACACCTGTATGTTGCTATTAGTATAGACTACTGAGCTGAGTACATCACCTGTACTAATACACCTGTATGTTGCTATTAGTATAGACTACTGAGCTGAGTAGATCACCTGTACTAATACACCTGTATGTTGCTATTAGTATAGACTACTGAGCTGAGTAGATCACCTGTACTAATACACCTGTATGTTGCTATTAGTACAGACTACTGAGCTGAGTAGATCACCTGTACTAATACACCTGTATGTTGCTATTAGTATAGACTACTGAGCTGAGTAGATCACCTGTACTAATACACCTGTATGTTGCTATTAGTACAGACTACTGAGCTGAGTACATCACCTGTACTAATACACCTGTATGTTGCTATTAGTACAGACTACTGAGCTGAGTAGATCACCTGTACTGATACACCTGTATGTTGCTATTAGTACAGACTACTGAGCTGAGTAGATCACCTGTACTAATACACCTGTATGTTGCTATTAGTACAGACTACTGAGCTGAGTAGATCACCTGTACTGATACACCTGTATGTTGCTATTAGTACAGACTACTGAGCTGAGTAGATCACCTGTACTAATACACCTGTATGTTGCTATTAGTACAGACTACTGAGCTGAGTAGATCACCTGTACTAATACACCTGTATGTTGCTATTAGTACAGACTACTGAGCTGAGTAGATCACCTGTACTAATACACCTGTATGTTGCTATTAGTATAGACTACTGAGCTGAGTAGATCACCTGTACTAATACACCTGTATGTTGCTATTAGTACAGACTACTGAGCTGAGTAGATCACCTGTACTAATACACCTGTATGTTGCTATTAGTACAGACTACTGAGCTGAGTAGATCACCTGTACTAATACACCTGTATGTTGCTATTAGTATAGACTACTGAGCTGAGTAGATCACCTGTACTAATACACCTGTATGTTGCTATTAGTATAGACTACTGAGCTGAGTAGATCACCTGTACTAATACACCTGTATGTTGCTATTAGTACAGACTACTGAGCTGAGTAGATCACCTGTACTAATACACCTGTATGTTGCTATTAGTATAGACTACTGAGCTGAGTAGATCACCTGTATGTTGCTATTAGTACAGACTACTGAGCTGAGTAGATCACCTGTACTAATACACCTATATGTTGCTATTAGTACAGACTACTGAGCTGAGTAGATCACCTGTACTAATACACCTGTATGTTGCTATTAGTATAGACTACTGAGCTGAGTAGATCACCTGTACTAATACACCTGTATGTTGCTATTAGTACAGACTACTGAGCTGAGTACATCACCTGTACTAATACACCTGTATGTTGCTATTAGTACAGACTACTGAGCTGAGTAGATCACCTGTACTAATACACCTGTATGTTGCTATTAGTACAGACTACTGAGCTGAGTAGATCACCTGTACTAATACACCTGTATGTTGCTATTAGTACAGACTACTGAGCTGAGTAGATCACCTGTACTAATACACCTGTATGTTGCTATTAGTATAGACTACTGAGCTGAGTAGATCACCTGTACTAATACACCTGTATGTTGCTATTAGTACAGACTACTGAGCTGAGTACATCACCTGTACTAATACACCTGTATGTTGCTATTAGTATAGACTACTGAGCTGAGTAGATCACCTGTACTAATACACCTGTATGTTGCTATTAGTATAGACTACTGAGCTGAGTAGATCACCTGTACTAATACACCTGTATGTTGCTATTAGTATAGACTACTGAGCTGAGTAGATCACCTGTACTGATACACCTGTATGTTGCTATTAGTACAGACTACTGAGCTGAGTACATCACCTGTACTAATACACCTGTATGTTGCTTACCTCATTGGACACATCTACAACCAGGTCATCACTCTTATCCCCATCACTGTCCTACAGAGAGGAACATTGGAGAAACAGTCAAAATTGACATAAAATACCTTTCTATAAACCAGCAGTTCTACTGCGTTAATTCCAATCCATTGCGTCTGTCTATAGCCCTGAATCTCTAATCAACCGTAGCAACTACTCCTATCTCTAATCAACCGTAGCAACTACTCCTAGGCACTACTGTAGATCTGAGGATTGGATTGGTGTAAACAATGTGGTCATAGCTCCATCTTGCCCTCTGATAGGCCAGCTGGAATTGTTGGCATACTGAGCACACCTATTCTGCCCTCTCAGATCTAGTGCCTGGGGGGGGGGGGGCTAGAGGTTATGGGTCAATATGGGGCTGAGGGTCAGAGTGCAGTGGGCGGGGACTTACATATCTGCTCATACCGTCCTTGTCGTCCACTTTGCGTTTCTTAGAGTCCAGACTGTAGTCAGAGGAGCTGTGGTGCTTCTCACTGGCTGTCCTCAAGCTGTCGGTCGGGGAGACGTTATTCTGGAGGACATGCACACACACACACACATAACACAAAATGTGCCATCCAAGTGAGAATTCTGTCTTTACAATACGTTAATCCCATGCTGTTCACGCTTTGACACGTTAATCTGCTTTCTATAAAATGATTAACGAGAGATAAGGTTTTGTATTTATAATCCCTAGGTTTAACCCAGAAGGGAAATGACTGGTTTTATCACGCTGCTGCCACAGGGATTGACTTGACTGTAATTTCATCACAATTAAAGAAGACTTGGACTACTTGTAATAGGATTGATCTGATCCCCCTATATTATTATCTATTTGGTGGGTCACTGCTGCTAAATTGGCAACCACTGCTGCTAAAAATGTCATTTTTGTATTTATATATCCCTTTAAAGCCCGATGTGTTATACATGTCACAATGTGCTTCAATCACAATGTGCCCCCCCCCCACATATTTTGTTTTATAGAGTGCATTCGGAAAGTATTCAGACCCCTTTTTCAACATCTTGTTATGTTCCAGCCTTATTCTAAAAAGGATTACATTATTTTTCCCCCTCATCAATCTACACACAATAACCCATAATGCCAAAGTGAAGATGGTTTTTATCAAACCTTTTTTATTTTAATTTTTGCAAATGTATGGAAAATAAAAAAATGTTTTTACATAATTGAACAGAAATACATTATTTACATAAGTATTCAGACACTTTGCTATGAGACTCCAAATTGAGCTCAGGTGCATCCTGTTCCCATTGATCATCCTTAAGATGTTTTTACAACTTGGAGTCCACCTGTGGTAAATTCAATTGATTGGACATGATTTGGAAAGGCACACACCTGTCTATATAAGGTCCCACAGTTGACAGTCCATGTCAGAGCAAAAACCAAGCCATGAGGTCGAAGGAACTGTCCGTAGAGCTCCGAGACAGGATTGTGTCGAGGCACAGATCTGGGGAAGGGTACCAAAACATTTCTGCAGCATTGAAGGTCCCCAAGAACACAGTGGCTTCCATCATTCTTAAATGGAAGAAGTTTGGAACCACCAAGACTCTTCCTAGAGCTGGCTGCCCGGCCAAACTGAGCAATCGGGGGAGAAGGGCCGTGGTCAGGGAGGTGACCAATAACCCAATGGTCACTCTGACAGAGCTCTAGAGTTCCTCTGTGGAGATGGGAGAACCTTCCAGAAGGACAACCATCTCTGCAGCACTCCACCAATCAGGCCTGTATGGTGGAGTGGCCAGACGGAAGCCACTCCTCAGTAAAAGGCACATGACAGCCCGCTTGGAGTTTGCCAAAAGGCACCTAAAGACTCTCAGACCATGAGAAACAAGATTTTCTGGTCTGATGAAACCAAGATTGAACTCTTTGGCCTGAATGCCAAGCGTCACGTCTGGAGGAAACCAGGTACCGCTCACCACCTGGCCAATACCATCCCTAAGGTGAAGCATGGTGGTGGCAGCATCATGCTGTGGGGATGTTTTTCAGCAGCAGGGACTGGGAGATTAGTCAAGATTGAGGGAAAGATGAACTGAATAAAGTACAGAGAGATCCTTGATGAAAACCTGCTCCAGAGTGCTCAGGACCTCAGACTGGGGCGAAGGTTCACCTTCCAACAGGACAACGACCCTAAGCACACAGCCAAGACAATGCAGGAGTGGCTTCGGGACAAGTCTGTCAATGTCCTTGAGTGGCCCAGCCAGAGCCCGGACTTGAACCTGAACGAACATCTCTGGAGAGACCTGAAAATAGCTGTGCAGCGACACTCCCCATCCAACCTGACAGAGCTTGAGAGGATCTGCAGATAAGAATGGGAGAAACTCCCCCAAATACAGGTGTGCCAAGCTTGTAGCGTCATACCCAAGAAGACTTGAGGCTGTAATCGCTGCCAAAGGTGCTTCAACAAAGTACTGAGTAAAGGGTCTGAATACTTATATAAATGTGATATTTCCGGTTTTTTTTTTTATACATTTGCTAAAATGTTGAAAAAACTGTTTTTGCTTCGTCATTATGGGGTATTGTGTGTAGATTAAACATTTTCCCTCATCCTTTAATCCATTTTAGCATAAGGCTGTAACGTAACAAAATTATTTTTATCTCACCCGAGTTGTATGCACTCACTAACTGTAAGTCGCTCTGTATAAGAGCGTCTGCTAAAATGACTAAAATGTGAAATGTAAGGCATTGCTCAGTGCTTGAGGCGTCACTACAGACCCCCTGGTTTGATTCCAGGCTGTATCACAACCGGCCGTGATTGGGAGTCCCATAGGGCGGCGCACAATTGGCCCAGCATCGTCCGGGTTTGGCAAGGGTGTAGGCCGTCATTGTAAATAAGAATTTGTTCTTAACTGACTTGCCTAGTTAAATAAAGGTAAAATTAAATTAAATAAATCAAATTCATCCACCGCCATCACCTCATGTTTCAGCATCATAATGCACGGCTCCATGTCACAAGGATCTGTACACAATTCCTGGAAAGCTGAAAATGTCCCAGTTCTTCTTTGGCCTGCATGCTCACCAGACATGTCACCCATTGAACATTTTTGGGATGCTCTGAATCGACGTGTACGACAGTGTGTTCCAGTTCCCGCCAATATCCAGCAACTTCACACAGCCATTGAAGAGGAGTGGGACAACCTTCCACTGGCCACAACAGCCTGATCAACTCTATGCGAAGGAGATGTGTTGCGCTACATGAGGCAAATGGTGGTCACTTCAGATACGGACTGTTTCCTGATCCACGCCCCTACTTTTTCTTAAAGGTAAGTGTGCCCAACAGATGCATGTACTCCATAGATTAGTTTTATTTATTTCAATTGACTGATTTCCTTAAATGAACTGTAACTCAGTAAAATCTTTGAAATTGTTGCATGTTGTGTTTATATTTTTTGTTCAGTGTAGATTCAAGGAAAAGAGTAAATACTATGCACACACATCTTATAGTACATGCAGCAAAAACCAAAGAGATCGAATTTGGCAAAACTCACCGTGTTCTCTGCTTATAGGAATTGACGATGGCAGGAGAGATGACAATCAATCGGTGATGACATGAAAAGAAAAACAAGCCAGTTAGCAGAACAAAACAAAACAAAACAGCACACAGGATTTGACCGCAGGGCAGAACTCTTATCAGTTTGTGACTCATTGAAGCTGCAGAAGAGCTGTTCCAGCCAGTCATCCAGCAGCCTGAGAATGTACCAGCTCATTACCCAAAGAGAATGTAGAAGAAGTCATAAAAGGCTGTGCTCCTCTTAACGAGCTGGCCTAGGGGTAGGGATGGGCGTTTGAAACGATTTCACTGTTCAAACAATATCATGATGTTTTCTTTGGATACCCGGATAGTCGAAATACGTGTTTTACTTCAACGGAGACTTGCTCGCATGACCAGAGAGATTGCCGGTGCGCTGCACTAAGGGTGCGGGAGGCGGGGAGAGAGGAGCAGGGGGTCGGGTGTGTGTGAAAGTAGCCAAACCGACTGGCGCTAGTTAGACAAAATTGTTGGCTATTTTGCTGCGCTTCCCGTCCCGTCTACATTCATTTTAAACCTGTTGGTTGATCATCGTATCAGGTTATCAATCAACCTACCAGGGTAGTTACAAACAGTACAGGAATCAAATCATCAACATGTATTGATCATATCTTTACTAATGCTGCAGAAATGTGTTTGAAAGCAGTATCCAAATCCATCGGATGTAGTGATCACAATATAGTAGCCATATCTAGGAAAACCAAAGTTCCAAAGGCTGGGCCTAATATTGTGTTTAAGAGGTCATACAATACGTTTTGTAGTGATTCCTATGTTGTTGATGTGAAGAATATTTGTTGGTCCGTGGTGTGTAATGAGGAGCAAACAGACGCTGTACTTGACAGATTTATGAAATTGCTTATCCCAGTTACTAATAAGCAAAGAAAATGACTGTGAAAACGGTTAAATCCCTGTGGATTGATGAGGAATTTAAGAATTGTATGGTTGAGAGGGATGAGGCAAAAGAGATGGCAAATAGGTCTGGCTGTACAACCGATTGCCAAACGTGTTGCAAATTGAGAAATCATGTGACTAAACTGAATAAAAAGAAGAAGAAACTACACTATGAAACAAAAATAAATGACATAAAGAATGATAGTAAAAAGCTTTGGAGCACCATAAATGAAATTCTGGGCAAAAAGGCAAATTCCGCTCCATCATTCATTGAATCAGATGGCTCATTCATCACAAAACCCACTGATATTGCCAACTACTTTAATGATTTTTTCATTGGCAAGATTAGCACATTTAGGCATGACATGCCAGCAACAAATTCTGAAAGACAAGCATTGTAATTTTGAATTCCGTAAAGTGACTGTGGAAGAGGTGAAAAATATATTATTGTCGATCAACAATGACAAGCCACCGGGGTCTGTCAACTTGGATGGAAAATTACTGAGGATAATGTCTGACGATATTGCCACTCCTATTTACCATATCTTCAATTTAAGACTACTAGAAAGTGTGTGCCCTCAGGCCTGGAGGGAAGCAAAAGTCATTCCGCTACCCAAGAATAGTAAAGCCCCCCTTTACTGGCTCAAATAGCCGACCAATCAGCCTGTTACCAACCCTTAGTAAACTTCTGGAAAATATTGTATTTGACCAGATAAAATGCTATTTTACAGTAAACAAATTGACAACAGACTTTCAGCACGCTTATAAGGAAGGACATTCAACAAGCACAGCACTCATGATGATTGGCTAAGAGAAATTGATGATAAAAATATTGTGGGGGCTGTTTTGTTAGACTTCAGTGCAGCTTTTACATTTACATTTACGTCATTTAGCAGACGCTCTTATCCAGAGCGACTTACAAATTGGTGCATTCACCTTATAGCCAGTGGGATAACCACTTTTGACATTATCGATCATAGTCTGTTGCTGGAAAAACCTATGTGTTATGGCTTTACACCCCCTGCTATATTGTGGATAAAGAGTTACCTGTCTAACAGAACACAGAGGGTGTTCTTTAATGGAAGCCTCTCAAACATAATCCAGGTAGAATCAGGAATTCCCCAGGGCAGCTGTCTAGGCCCCTTACTTTTTTCAATCATTACTAACGACATGCCACTGGCTTTGAGTAAAGCCAAACCATTTATTAAACCCTAAACCTCAACTAAATCTTGTAATGAATAATGTGGAAATTGAGCAAGTTGAGGTGACTAAATTGCTTGGAGTAACCCTGGATTGTAAACTGTCATGGTCAAAACATATTGATACAACAGTAGCTAGGATGGGGAGAAGTCTGTCCATAATAAAGTGCTGCTCTACCTTCTTAACAGCACTATCAACAAGGCAGGTCCTACAGGCCCTAGTTTTGTCGCACCTGGACTACTGTTCAGTCGTGTGGTCAGGTGCCACAAAGAGGGACTTAGGAAAATTGCAATTGGCTCAGAACAGGGCAGCACGGCTGGCCCTTGGATGTACACAGAGAGCTAACATTAATAATATGCATGTCAATCTCTCCTGGCTCAAAGTGGTGGAGACGATTGACTTCATCACTACTTGTATTTGTGAGAGGTATTAACATGTTGAATGCTCCGAGCTGTCTGTTTGAACTACTGGCACACAGCTCGGACACCCATGCATACCCCACAAGACATGCCACCAGAGGTCTCTTCACAGTCCCCAAGTCCAGAACAGACTATGGGAGGCGCACAGTACTACATAGAGCCATGACTACATGGAACTCTATTCCACATCAAGTAACTGATGCCAGCAGTAAAATTAGATTAAAAAAACAGATAAAAATACACCTTATGGAACAGCGGGGACTGTGAAGCAACACAAACATAAACACACGATAACATACACACTATACACACATGTACACATGGATTTTGTGTTATAGAGATGTGGTAGTGGCCTGAGGGCACACACTTAATATGTTGTGAAATCTGTTATGAATGTATTGTAAATGTTTTTAAAATGTACGACTGCCTTAATTTCACTGGACCCCAGGAAGAGCAGCTTGGGGATCCATAATAAATACAAATACTCCTTCTCATTTAGCCAACTTAATTCTGTAAATGTAACTCCATTTTGCATAGATTAGAAATCTCCCACTTTACTTGCTACACAAGTGTGTAGGCTACCGTAGTGTCTTTTTTAATGGGGCGGGCTCATAAAAACTGTCAGAAAACGGTTGTTTTATTAAAATGCAGAATGTAAATGGTAGGCTATGTAACAATGTCACATAGATCATTTTTTTAAATTAAATTTACAAAAATGAATACTCTCCCAAGTAATCGAATATTAACGTCTGTTCGGATATTCGAATAACCGTTCCAAAACGGGGGGGATTTCGTTTTCAACATAGGGCGGATTCCACTTCTCAAACGTGAAATGATTCACTTTTGGCTACTTTCTTTCACACCTTTTTATGATGTAATTTAGGCTACTATTCTTCACACTGCTGCATGTAGATACTATCACACCAAACACATCTACCTCAATCACTCCTAATAAAGGTGTAGTAAAGGCCAATAGCAGGAGTCCTTTCATCACCTCTGTGTTCCAGGTCGTGTTGGTTCTTCTCATCTTTAACAGGGAGGTTAGCCTGGCTCCCCAGAGCTCCAAGGGCCAGCAGCCCAGACCCTGGGATCACACCAGGGGGCTGGAGCCCCGAGGGGTGGGGGGGCAGGAGGGGAGGACCGCCGTGGGCTGCGTGGGAAAGGTGCTGGACCTGGAGCTGTTGCTGCTGTAGAGGGGCAGAGATGGAGCGAGAAGACGACAAGTGGGTCGGGAGGGAAAGACAAGAGAGACGCCATACACTAAAACACATAGAATTACATGTAGAAGTCATAAATCCTCGGATCTCTGTAACACAAACTTGGGGTAGGTTTCCCAAAGGATTCATTGCTAAAGTAGTAAGTTATTTATTGCACAGATCTAGACTTATGCCACTCGTAGAACAGCAAAGTTATTCAAGTTACGAATTGCGTCCATTCAAGCATAGAAGACTGTCAAACATAGTTTTTTAAAATAATTTTTACTCTGTGGCGGCTGTTTGTATAGGCTGCGGAGATAGCGTAGTCATTTACCTAAGACGGCTTTGGGAAACCAACTATGTTTAACCAGATATACTTTAGAAACACCAGCCACTAAACACAGGCTGATCAGTTAAACCCTGCCTATTTGTGCAGCACGGCGAGATATTAACACATTCACACTATAGTCTATAGCTCTCTGGATCAGAGTGGATGGCAGAGATAGAGAGCCGTATGCCTCACAGTGCTATTCTATTTCCATACCACGCTAGGATGCCAATAAGTCAGGTTTAACCAGGCTATAGAGAGATTAGATATTAACACATTAACACATCTCTATTACGTTCTGGATAGGAGCTACAGAGCCATCCCCCTCTCAGTGCTACAGAGCTGTATCCACCTCTCAGTGCTATTTCAGTACCAGGCCAGGGTGCCATAAGCCACAGATATGCAATGAGATATGAGGCTCTGCTCTGAGGCACCATGAGATGAGACTCTGCTCTGAGGCACCATGAGATGAGAGGCTCTGCTCTGAGACACCATGAGATATGAGGCTCTGCTCTGAGACACCATGAGATATGAGGCTCTGCTCTGAGACACCATGAGATGAGACTCTGCTCTGAGACACCATGAGATATGAGGCTCTGCTCTGAGACACCATGAGATATGAGGCTCTGCTCTGAGACACCATGAGATGAGACTCTGCTCTGAGACACCATGAGATATGATGCTCTGCTCTGAGACACCATGAGATATGAGGCTCTGCTCTGAGACACCATGAGATATGAGGCTCTGCTCTGAGACACCATGAGATATGAGGCTCTGCTCTGAGACACCATGAGATGAGACTCTGCTCTGAGACACCATGAGATATGATGCTCTGCTCTGAGACACCATGAGATATGAGGCTCTGCTCTGAGACACCATGAGATATGAGGCTCCGCTCTGAGACACCATGAGATATAAGGCTCTGCTCTGAGACACCATGAGATATGACGCTCTGCTCTGAGACACCATGAGATATGAGGCTCTGCTCTGAGACACCATGAATCCCAAAACTGTCTAAAAAACTGTCTGCATTAATAAACTAAATTTGCTGGTGTCAAACTTGATACGAAAACATGATACATATTTTATCAGCTCTTTCAAATGATATGACATACAATAGCACCATATCAATCAAATGGTAATCAAGAAAAAACACCTGTGAAAATGTGCATCTAATACTAAAATCTATGCTTTTCTTCCAAACAACTGCCATTCACAAAACGTTGTCATGACGATACAGAAAAACGTTGAGCGCATTGTCTTCCTTATTTTGTCAGGATTGATAATCTGAAATCAGAATAGAAATACCTTTTACTGTGGATGGATTACAGACATTTCAGTGACCGATGGTATTTTTCTCAAATTCTACGGAATGTTCTGTGATCAGACACTTTATCTGGATAGTATATTAACTACCTATATGCACCAATAAGCACCTAGCTGCACCAAAACAATTTACAAATAGCATTTAGTCTTATATATGATAAAGAAAGACAAAAACAAGTGATATAATATTAATAAAATAACTTTATTGAAAGAATAATATTAAGGGAATACATCGTCTCATTCAAACCTGAGAATGAAGACATATAAAATTGCTACCATAACATTATACAACATTAATTTCAGGGCTACTTTCATCAAAATCGAACTGGAATTACAAAATATGAAACAAATAAGATATATAACAACAATTTATTAGCTTTTACAACTTCAATTTCTAAATTCAAATAGCATATCGTCTATTACACAGAGTCAGAACAGGAACAATTCCAAAAGCACAACATTATTTTACCGTCATTACAATTTACAAGTCCTTTACATCCCAGAGGCCAATAAAGTCATGAATGAAACATAAAGGAAGGCGGGCATGCAGGATGTCTTGGATAAGAAAGAGAAAACATGCTAGGGAGAGGGGGCATGCAGGAGAAGGGGGACCTGCAGGAAAGGGCAACATGCAGGAGAAGGGGAACCTGCAGGAAAGGGCAACATGCAAGAGAGAGGGGGCATGCAGGAGAAGGGGGACTTGCAGGAAAGGGCTACATGTAAGAGAGAGGGGGCATGCAGGAGAAGGGGGACCTGCAGGAAAGGGCTACATGTAAGATGAGAGGGGGCATGCAGGAGAAGGGGGACTTGCAGGAAAGGGCTACATGTAAGATGAGAGGGGGCATGCAGGAGAAGGGATGCATGCATTACTAGTGAACATCATTGCATTCAGGTGCCACACAAACAAACCAGGTCCAGTTCTCCTTTCTGTCTTCCTGTAACACAGCCAACCATTTCTAGATGGGGTCTGTAGACTGGGCATGTGCTGTGTGTGAAAAGATGAGCTTACAGTTTTCACAGACAAAAGGTCTGTCAAAAGATACCCGTTATTAACATCAATACCTCCCAACCGATGAGCAAGGTTCTCTCTGAATGTAATCTGGCAGTAACCAGTTTGCCCATTTTCCTAGCCCAAGCGCTACATGATTATACTGCCATTCCTCGACAAAAGGTAACCGTTGACAACTGCAATGTCAACACAGTGGGGAAAAAAAGTGTTTTCTGAAAACTTCTGGGTCTTCTGCAAAACATTGTAGCGGCTGATCAACTGATCAAACTTGTCAACCCCAACCATCTGTCTATTGTAATGGTGGATTACAGCAGGCTGGCGGACCACTTGCCTATTCCAAACACCATCCTGTCTGACTAGCCTCGTTACTGCACTTTTACATTTACATTTTTAGTCATTTAGCAGACGCTCTTATCCAGAGCGACTTACAGTTAGTGAGTGCATACATTATTATTATTATTTTTTAAATAAAAAATCCATACTGGCCCCCCGTGGGAATCGAACCCACAACCCTGGCGTTGCAAACGCCATGCTCTACCAACTGAGCTACATCCCTGCCGGCCATTCCCTCCCCTACCCTACCCTGGGCCAATTGTGCGCCGCCCCATGGGTCTCCCGGTCGCAGCCGGCTACGACAGAGCCTGGATTCGAACCAGGATCTCTAGTGGCACAGCTAGCACTGCGATGCAGTGCCTTAGACCACTGCGCCACTCGGGAGGTTGATTACACAACATGAAAGCTCTAGCACAAAAACCCTGAAGAGACTTTGTACCCCAGTATCGATGAAGGTCAGGCAGTTCGGTAAATCCTGTGTAAATGAGCAGTCCAAGAAACCGGTAGAATTCTGTAGGTGTAACCTCAAGCCACGCTCCGAGGGAATCACCATATAAAACGGGCACTCCAAAAACAAGACCCCCAACCCTGATTATCTGTGAACCCACAAACCTCTGCCACCAATGCCTGCATGAAAAACAACAAGAAGAAGTCTATCTCCCTTAGTCTTTCCGGCGACCGAACTGCTTGACGTACACTGCCAAGATCTAAACCAACTGGACATTCAGGCCTGAAAGGGATGGATTCAGGTGCCTGTGCACCAACATCATCATAGGACTGAAACGTGCTATCGGGCAAGACGGAGCGTTTACGCTTATGGGGACGTGGAGCAAGAAGACAGACAGACTGAAGAGACAAGAGAAAATAGATAATTGTTAGTATACTCCATAATATATGAAGAAAAAATTAATTAATAAATATATATATATATAAAGGCCTGATGATACATAACAATAACACATTATTTCTAGTTGAAGAGCTGAGAGGCCTCAGGTGGCGGCTCCTCAACCTCCTCTGGCTCCTCAACCTCATCTGGCTCCTCAACCTCATCTGGCTCCTCAACCTCATCTGGCTCCTCAACCTCCTCTGGCTCCTCAACCTCCTCTGGCTCCTCAACCTCCTCTGGCTCCTCAACCTCCTCTGGCTCCTCAACCTCATCTGGCTCCTCAACCTCCTCTGGCTCCTCAACCTCCTCTGGCTCCTCAACCTCCTCTGGCTCCTCAGGCTCCTCTGGCTCCTCAACCTCCTCTGGCTCCTCAACCTCATCTGGCTCCTCAACCTCATCTGGCTCCTCAACCTCATCTGGCTCCTCAACCTCCTCAGGCTCCTCAACCTCCTCTGGCTCCTCAACCTCCTCAGGCTCCTCAACCTCATCTGGCTCCTCAACCTCATCTGGCTCCTCAACCTCCTCTGGCTCCTCAACCTCCTCTGGCTCCTCAACCTCCTCTGGCTCCTCAACCTCCTCTGGCTCCTCAACCTCCTCTGGCTCCTCAACCTCCTCAGGCTCCTCAACCTCATCTGGCTCCTCAACCTCCTCTGGCTCCTCAACCTCATCTGGCTCCTCAACCTCCTTCTCTTTATCCTCCTCTTCTCCTAGTAGCTCAGCATCAAGGGCATCTTCCTCCATGGTCCTCCTCATCCTGCATGCTTTCTGCAGAAACGACCCGTAGCTCATCTGCCCTCAGTGTCGTCCTCCTCATGGACAGGGACTGCATTATCCGCTGGTACTGGTCTTCTCTGTCCATTTCTAAAACTCAAAACATAAAGTCAAACAATGAAAATTAACATTTCAAATGTAAAATCAGTGACAACCCCTCCAAAGAATTGTCTAAGATTGACCAAAAAAAAGGTATATTCAGAATACACTTCAGCACATAAAAAAAGGGAATCAATGAAAGTGAATAGTCTATCTACCAGTTATCAATTGCAAGGTGACAAAGTCACATATTTTACTATCCAAAGGTTTTCACCATAACATTTGAGAAAACATGTCATATAATTGCATATCTGATACTCCATAACTGAAATAATATGATCATGTACGCCTGTAAGTAGCAAACGAGCTGGACCAGGAACATTTAGTTACCAAGCTGACCACCACAAAGTCATTATTTATAAGCTATTATCGTAAGGTTTAGTCTATAATGTTACATTCATTCATGCATTCAACAGCCAGAAGGCTTAATATTTGATAGGAATCATACTAAAAATAAAACAGACACCTAATGAGATATAGCCATGTAGTCATCAGGGGATGACTACGGGGTTAATGACTAGCTAGCAAAAAAAATAGCCATCCAATTTTCCTTCACAGCACCCCTCGCTCTTTTGGCTGGCTAGCTAGGGACAGAGTATAAAATCACTAGCCAGTTGTTTTTTTAGCTCTAATACCCAATGCATATTATTTTTGTACAGTTATCAAAGAAAACATGAACATAAAATAGACAAGACGAGCGCTAAATCAAGTAGGCTACCTTGCTCCTTCTTGGGTGACTTAACTTGAATAACATAGATGAACTAGCCATCATAGTTAGCTACATGGCTAGCTAGCGATCTAGACAGATAGCTAACATTATCTGAGGGGGGGAATTAAATTGCTGACTCACTTCATAAAGCTTTTCATGTACTTAAAAAAATATTGGAGTCATTGATCAGATAATATTAACCTTTGCCTCAGATTGAAATTGTAAACTCACTTTCAAGCTGATTTTACTTTTCAAGTCTACTGGGTTTGGTAGCTAGTTGGCTCACCAGGCGTCAAAAGTTCATTTCACAGACTCATCTTATCAATAGGAGAAAAAAAATACTCTAAAACTTAAATATCATTACCAACATAAAAACAAAATATATACAGTTCCTTACCTTGATATTGTTGTCCAAATCTGAACGATTGCGCTGTCAAAATTGGTCATAACCTGTCAGACTGAGTGTGGGAGAGGCGTTTGTAGCACAGAGATATTGACGTGACAATGGACGGGCTGGAAAGGGTTTAATGCACACGTTCATAGACATGTGGATAGAATACATATCGTTGCTTAGCTTTACTTACTGAAGTGTTTCCATTCCCCTTCAGTAGAAACCGATAACTCTAATTCCCACCATTAAATCATGCTGTCACTAAAACCCATCAATAATCTCTGGATGAATTCATATTCCACGTGGCGTTAACATTTACAAAATCACACAGGCAGCCAAAGTGATGATCCAAAACAACAGTGAAAAACCGCACACACACACACACTATATTTACTCTCTTCTCATCCAGTCTGAGGATCCACAGTCGCACGAGTCATCACTATGCTACGTGCGTGCTTGTAATGTCACTATGCTACGTGCGTGCTTGTAATGTCCCTATGCTACGTGCGTGCTTGTAATGGATGTGGGTTAAAAGCACTTAGCAGTACAGGCGCAAGCAGGTTAAACCCAGGTTAAATAACCCTTCAGGAACAGTTAGCAGTACAGGAGTAAGCAGGTTAAAACCAGGTTAAATAACCCTTCAGGAACAGTTAGCAGTACAGGAGTAAGCAGGTTAAAACCAGGTTAAATAACCCTTCAGGAACAGTTAGCAGTACAGGAGTAAGCAGGTTAAAACCAGGTTAAATAACCCTTCAGGAACAGTTAGCAGTACAGGAGTAAGCAGGTTAAAACCAGGTTAAATCACCCTTCAGGAACAGTTAGCAGTACAGGAGTAAGCAGGTTAAAACCAGGTTAAATCACCCTTCAGGAACAGTTAGCAGTACAGGAGTAAGCAGGTTAAAACCAGGTTAAATCACCCTTCAGGAACAGTTAGCAGTACAGGAGTAAGCAGGTTAAAACCAGGTTAAATAACCCTTCAGGAACAGTTAGCAGTACAGGAGTAAGCAGGTTAAAACCAGGTTAAATAACCCTTCAGGAACAGTTAGCAGTACAGGAGTAAGCAGGTTAAAACCAGGTTAAATCACCCTTCAGGAACAGTTAGCAGTACAGGAGTAAGCAGGTTAAAACCAGGTTAAATAACCCTTCAGGAACAGTTAGCAGTACAGGCGCAAGCAGGTTAAAACCAGGTTAAATAACCCTTCAGGAACAGTTAGCAGTACAGGAGTAAGCAGGTTAAAACCAGGTTAAATAACCCTTCAGGAACAGTTAGCAGTACAGGAGTAAGCAGGTTAAAACCAGGTTAAATCACCCTTCAGGAACAGTTAGCAGTACAGGAGTAAGCAGGTTAAAACCAGGTTAAATAACCCTTCAGGAACAGTTAGCAGTACAGGAGTAAGCAGGTTAAAACCAGGTTAAATCACCCTTCAGGAACAGTTAGCAGTACAGGAGTAAGCAGGTTAAAACCAGGTTAAATAACCCTTCAGGAACAGTTAGCAGTACAGGAGTAAGCAGGTTAAAACCAGGTTAAATAACCCTTCAGGAACAGTTAGCAGTACAGGAGTAAGCAGGTTAAAACCAGGTTAAATCACCCTTCAGGAACAGTTAGCAGTACAGGCGCAAGCAGGTTAAAACCAGGTTAAATCACCCTTCAGGAACAGTTAGCAGTACAGGAGTAAGCAGGTTAAAACCAGGTTAAATAACCCTTCAGGAACAGTTAGCAGTACAGGAGTAAGCAGGTTAAAACCAGGTTAAATCACCCTTCAGGAACAGTTAGCAGTACAGGAGTAAGCAGGTTAAAACCAGGTTAAATAACCCTTCAGGAACAGTTAGCAGTACAGGCGCAAGCAGGTTAAAACCAGGTTAAATAACCCTTCAGGAACCACCAATAGACATCATTTATTACAGCCATCTACAAGCACTCAATACTTAAGACTATTATGGCGGTATGTGTTCTCTCACTCCCCCCTCTCTCTTTTACAAGCCTCAGCTCAATCACAGATCATTTATGGAGCTTTTCTGAATATTAGGTCATTCTTTATTGCTACTCCTTTCTTTTCTGAATATTAGGCCGTTTTTTACATTTGCAGGGAGAAGACCTTAGGCCCACTAGGTGTGTGATACTGTGTCTTGGAGAATAATCACAAAGGCATTAACCATACTGTAGATAAACAACCCTGATATACAGTCTATAGAATTAACTCTCGTCCAAGTGAATACCCATAATATCTATATTCATAGCTTCATCATAAGTCAGGGAGGCTGGGATACTCAGAGGGCAGGCACATTATTATCGTCACCATCTATGTGTCCATCGTAGGGCTTTCTAGAGGGCAAAGTTAGCCTAAGTACAGCTCTCCACACACGACTGACACTAACGAGGAAGAAGGTGCTTTCTGTGCCATCATCCTGAGGAAGGCAGACGCTACTCTCAGGTCAGAACAGACACTGGTTTGTTCCTCAATTAAAATGTGAATGACCATAGACGGGTTGGTTGTTAAGCAACAATTCCCGACGCGTGCGTAACTATGGGGCAAAACAGACAGAGTTGGCTTAGATTGTTGACATGTAAACTATATTTTGTCTCCAAATGTTTATTGAAAACATTTGCACAATGAGCACTTGTCTCTCAAATACATCGTTACAGTTGTTAAGCTAGCTAGCGAATATTTGCCATATTAGCACTGTCATGAAATCAGTCAAAACACCTAAAAAAAAAAGACATGATATCAAGATAGATGGAGTTCCTAGATGCATCCTATTACCAGCCATCACCCTCCACTTCCTCTCCACCAATTAGAGATCAGATATTAGTCCTACAGATGGCTGGTTCCTCTCCACCAATTAGAGATCAGATATTAGTCCTACAGATGGCTGGTTCCTCTCCACCAATTAGAGATCAGATATTAGTCCTACAGATGGCTGGTTCCTCTCCACCAATTAGAGATCAGATATTAGTCCTACAGATGGCTGGTTCCTCTCCACCAATTAGAGATCAGATATTAGTCCTACAGATGGCTGGTTCCTCTCCACCAATTAGAGATCAGATATTAGTCCTACAGATGGCTGGTTCCTCTCCACCAATAAGAGATCAGATATTAGTCCTACAGATGGCTGGTTCCTCTCCACCAATAAGAGATCAGATATTAGTCCTACAGATGGCTGGTTCCTCTCCACCAATTAGAGATCAGATATTAGTCCTACAGATGGCTGGTTCCTCTCCACCAATAAGAGATCAGATATTAGTCCTACAGATGGCTGGTTCCTCTCCACCAATTAGAGATCAGATATTAGTCTTACAGATGGCTGGTTTCTCTCCTTCATAGTATTCGGTTGGCATTCTCCCTCACCACCCACACACTCCCTCACCACCCACACGCTCCCTCACCACCCACGCGCTCCCTCACCACCCACGCGCTCCCTCACCACCCACGCGCTCCCTCACCACCCACACGCTCCCTCACCACCCACACGCTCCCTCACCACCCACACGCTCCCTCACCACCCACGCGCTCCCTCACCACCCACGCGCTCCCTCACCACCCACACGCTCCCTCACCACCCACACGCTCCCTCACCACCCACACGCTCCCTCACCACACCTTGCTTGCTGTACAGCCGCTCTTACATGAATTACTAATGCTGCCTAGGTAGTAGTCACAAACAGCACTACACTTCAGTTTATTTAGTACACACTTCCCCCGAACGACAGAGAGATCAAATGAATGCTAAATGATTCAAAGGACTGGAAAACTGTCAGGATGGACCATATATAGAAAACATGTTATTTGTCACGTGCGCCGAATACAGCAGGTGTAGAGCTTACCGTGATATGCTTACTGACAAGCCCTTAACCAACAATGCAGATTTAAGAAAAATAAGAGTTAAGAAAATATTTACTAAATAAACTGAAGTCAAAAAATTAAAGTAACAATAAAAAAACAATAACGAAGCTATATACAGGGGTTACCGGTACCGAGTCAATGTGCGGGGGTACAGGTTAGTCGAGGTAATATCTACATGTAGGTAGGGGTAAAGTGACTATGCATAGATAATAAACAGAGAGTAGAAGCAGCGTAAAAAATGTCAGTGCAAATAGTCCGGGTGGCCATTAGATTAGCTGTTCAGCAGTCTTATGGCTGATATACGCTACATCGGCAGGATAGAACGTCTGCCTTCGGTAAGACAAGGGGTGGCGGTCTGTGTATATTTGTAAACAACAGCTGGTGCATAAAATCTAATACTAAGGAAGTCTCGAGGTTTTGCTCGCCTGAGGTAGAGTATCTGTCACAAACGAGACTCCCGCTGTTCCTCCTGCTCACCACCAGAGGGAACCCTCTCCTGAGTATTAAACCCCTGAACTACATTTCCCACATACCTGGCTCTGATTACCGTTGCACCTGACTCCCATCAGTAGACTATTTAGGTGCTCTCAAACTCTCTCCCCTTGCGAAGTCTTGTTTACCCTGGTGATCATTTCTGTGCGTTTTCGCCTGTGTCTGTCTGCCCGTGGATTTACTCTGGACTGTTTTTCCCTCCTTGATTCTTTGCTGCCTGCCCTGGACTGTATTCTTTACTGGACTGATTTTGGTAAGCTTGCTGCCTGCCCTGACCTTATGCCTGTACCTGGATTACGAGTTGCCTTATCCCTACTGTTGTGTCTGCTGGCGATTGACCCTGTTTGTACGACCCAGATTGTAATAAAACTGCAAATGGATCCTCACTCTCCTGGAGCGTCATTACAGAAGACTTCGCCAACACACGATCCAGCAGCTCTGGTTCAGATGTCCACGGAGATCTCCACTCAAGCTCACCAACTCGCCATTCATCAACAGCAGCTAACCCATTTAACTACAGTAACAGAGGAACTCGTCAGGACGCTACAGAGGTTGCCGGTGTCGCTAACAAACCCAGCCCCTCCTCCACCGAACGCGAGTGTGGCGCTTCTCCACCACCGTCACTCACAGTTAACCCACGTCTGGCTCTCCCTGATAAGTTCGACGGCAACCCAACTAAAAGTAAGGGATTTCTACTGCAATGTTCATTATTCATTGATCAACAACCAGCTATGTATGTCACCGATGCCAGCAAGATTTCCTTGGTATGCTCACTCCTCGCTGACAAGGCGTTAGAGTGGGTGACGGCGGTTTGGAGAGAGGATGGCACTGCTTTTCCATCGTTTGGTACCTTTCTTCAACGCTTCGGGAAATATTTGAACACCCGGAGGAGGTAGGAGAGCTGATGACCGACTACTTGCGTTGAGCCAGGGCAGGAATACCGCAGCAGAATATGCTTTGACATTTCGCACTCTAGCAGCTCAAACCGACTGGGTGGAGAGCACACTTAAACTGCTCTTTCGCAAGGGACTCAGCTTGGAGTTGCAATCCGAACTGGCCTGCCGAGATGAAGGGAAATCGCTGAATCAATTCATCGAACTAACCATTCAGATTGACAATCTGATTCGTTCACGTCGTCCACTCAGAACGGTACCCACCAGCACACAATACCCGGTCACTCTGTCTCAAACTGAACCCATGCAGCTCGGATATACTCACCTGACTCCGGAAGAACGAGAACGCCGCACACGTCAACATCTCTGCCTCTATTGTGGTCAACCGGGCCATCTGAGGGCGTTTTGCCCCACAAGACCACCTCCTCGTAATCCCTCTTCGGTGAGTCCTTGTGTTCAAGCACATCATTCCAGTTCTTGCATCAAAGTACCTATAGTATTATCTCTAGAGGGCAATCATATATCCACATCAGCTCTATTAGACTCAGGAGCAGCCGGGGAACTTTATGTCTCACGAGTTTGCCCAACAACAACAACTCCCATTAATCTCCTGTAACTCTCAATTGGCAGTGGAGCGCTAGATGGACGGCCTCTCGCGATGGGAGGGTCCTGCACACCACCGTGGACCTTCAACTACAGACCGGTACCCTTCACACTGAGGTAATTCGTTTCTACGTCATCTCATCACCTCATAACCCGGTTATTCTTGGACTCCCCTGGCTACGTCAACATAATCCCCTCATCTCATGGAGGGAGGGTCGTATCATCAAATGGGACCCGTCATGTCACTCCAACTGCTTAACTGGCAGCCCTTCACTCTCCATTCAGACCGTCACGCTAAAGGGACAAGCCGGTCCTTTTCCCCCACTCTTCCTATTGAATACTCTGACCTCATCGAAGCTTTTAGCAAGACCAAGGCGATGGAACTCCCCCCACCGATCAAGCGACTGTTCCATCGAACTATTACCAGGCACAACACCACCTAAGGGCCGAATCTTCCCCTATCACAACCCGAATCAGAAGCCATGAACAACTACATCGAGGAGGAACTTTCGAAGGGGGTTCATTAGAACGTCGACATCACCTGCAGCCTCTGGCTTCTTCTTTGTTAAAAAAAAGACGGTGGCCTACGCCCTTGTATCGACTACCGGGGTCTCAACGACATCACCGTCAAGTTTGATATCCTTTACCGCTGGTACCAGCTGCCCTAGAACAACTCCGCAAAGCCAAGTACTTCTCCAAACTGGACCTCCGCAGCGCCTACAATCTCATTCGCATCCGGGACGGTGATGAATGGAAGACAGCCTTCTCTACCAGCACTGGGCACTATGAGTATTTGGTGATGCCTTTCGGGCTGTCCAATAGTCCGTCCGTATTTCAGTCGTTTATCAATGACGTCTTTCGGGACATGCTTAATCGTTGGGTAATTGTTTACATCGATGACATTCTCGTCTATTCCAACACCTATGAGGAACACGTGCAACACGTGAGAACAGTATTACAACGACTCATTGATCACCAATTATACGCCAAAGCAGAGAAGTGCGAATTTCACCAGACTTCCACGTCTTTCTTGGGCTACATCATCAACCAGGAGGGAGTCGCCATGGACGAGAAGAAGGTCAAGGCCGTTCTAGACTGGCCACTGCCAGTAACCTTAAAGGAGTTACAACGCTTCTTGGGATTTGCGAACTTCTACCGACGCTTCATCAGGGAATTTCAGCTCGGTAGCCTCTCCCTTAACCTCTATGACTAAGAGAAATGCACCACACCTCACCTGGTCAACTACAGCACAGGAGGCTTTCGCAGAACTCAAGTCACGTTTCACATCTGCCCCCATCCTCCACCACCCTAATCCTGAAATCCCGTTTACAGTTGAGGTGGACGCTTCCTAATACGGGCATTGGAGCCATCCTCTCACAGCGGCACGGATCCCCACTCAAGCTCTATCCGTGCGCCTATTACTCCCGCAAACTTAGTCCAGCCGAACAGAACTACGACGTCGGGAACCGAGAACTGTTGGCCATGAAAGCAGCTATGGAGGAGTGGCGTCATTGGCTGGAGGGAGCTAAACACCCGTTTGTGATTCTAACTGACCACAAGAATCTGGAATACTTGCAATCTGCCAAGAGACTGAATCCCAGACAAGCGAGGTGGGCTCTCTTCTTTACACGATTTGACTTCACCGTTACCTATCGTCCCGGTTCAAAGAACACCAAAGCAGACGCATTATCACGCCAACACGACGGTGTAGTTCCCACTGAATCCAAGGAAACCCTGCTTCCTGAGTCATTAATCGTGGCCCCTATTCAGTGGGACATCATGACAGAGCTCACCCAGGCCAATTCACAAAAGACCCCTCCTCCCGAATGCCCCCCTAACAAAACTTTTGTACCTCAGGATCTCTGTCAGAAAGTGCTACAGCAAGTTCACTCCGTACTCAGCTCCGGTCATCCTGGAATCGCTGCCACTGTTCACCTGCTTCAGAACAGCTTTTGGTGGCCAACCTTGCGGGCAGACACAATAAAATTCATTAACGAATGCACCACCTGTAACACAAGCAAACATCTCAGACAACTACCATCGGGCCTACTGCAACCACTGCCAGTTCCCCACCGACCATGGTCCCATCTTGCCATAGACTTTATTACCGATCTTCCCAAGTCCAATGGGAACACCACAATACTCACTGTCATAGATCGCTTCTCCAAGGCCTGCCGGTTGATTCCACTTCCCAAACTGCCCACAGCATTGGAAACAGCCGAACTCATGTGCAACCTTGTGTTTCGCTTCTATGGCCTGCCTGAGGACATCGTGTCGGACCGGGGGCCCCAATTCACATCCAGAGTATGGTCAGCATTCTTCCAACAACTCAACATCAACATTAGCCTCACTTCAGGATATCACCCACAATCTAATGGTCAGACAGAACGCCTCAATCAGGAGATCACCCGGTTTCTCAGAGCCTACTGTCATCAGAACCAAGCAGACTGGAGTCGATTCCTCATGTGGGCGGAGTATGCACAGAACTCACTCCAGAAACCCTCCACCGGTCTAACTCCATTCCAATGTGTAATGGGCTTCCAACCTCCCCTATTTCCATGGTCAGGGGAACCCACCGAGGTACCCTCTGTCAACGACTGGCTCCAGAGAAGCGAGGACATCTGGAGTCAGGCTCACACCCACTTGCTACGTGCTGTCAGGAGACAGAAGTTGCAGGCCAATCGTCACCGTCGCCCCAATCCCGAATATACTCCAGGTCAATGGGTCTGGCTATCCACTCGAGACCTACGCCTCAGACTTCCTTGCAAGAAACTCAGTCCCAGGTATGTAGGTCCCTTCCAAATTGTTAAACAGATTACACCAGTTTCCTTCCGTTTGGCATTACCCTCTAATTATCGTATCTCTCCCACTTTTCATGTATCACTTCTCAAACCCGCTGGTGGTCCGAGAGCGGAGGAGGAGGAGCAGACCAGTGATCAGGGCCCCCCACCCATCTTGGTGGACGGCGAGGAGGCATATCAGGTTCGAGATCTACTCGATTCCAGACGCGGGGCAGGCTCCTCCAATATCTGGTGGATTGGGAGGGGTACGGACCGGAAGAGCGATCCTGGGTTAATACAGAGGACATACTCGACCCCGCACTCATGACTGAGTTCCATAGGACGCACCCGGAGAAACCCGGGCCCCGACCTCGAGGAAGACCCCGGCGTCGTTCGCCTCTTCGCGTCAGGAGCCGCTCGCAGGGGGGCTCTGTCACAAACGAGACTCCCGCTGTTCCTCCTGCTCACCACCAGAGGGAACCCTCTCCTGAGTATTAAACCCCTGAACTACATTTCCCACATACCTGGCTCTGATTACCGTTGCACCTGACTCCCATCAGTAGACTATTTAGGTGCTCTCAAACTCTCTCCCCTTGCGAAGTCTTGTTTACCCTGGTGATCATTTCTGTGCGTTTTTCGCCTGTGTCTGTCTGCCCGTGGATTTACTCTGGACTGTTTTTCCCTCCTTGATTCTTTGCTGCCTGCCCTGGACTGTATTCTTTACTGGACTGATTTTGGTAAGCTTGCTGCCTGCCCTGACCTTATGCCTGTACCTGGATTACGAGTTGCCTTATCCCTACTGTTGTGTCTGCTGGCGATTGACCCTGTTTGTACGACCCAGATTGTAATAAAACTGCAAATGGATCCTCACTCTCCTGGAGCGTCATTACAGTATCTCATGATAAGCTGTAGACCACACTATTTACTGTAGACCACACTATTTACCAAAATAGCTGTCTATTTACCACCACAAACAGATGCTGGCACTAAGATTGCACTCAATGAGCTGTATAAGGCCATAAGTAAACAGGAAAACGCTCATCCAGAGGCAGAGCTCCTAGTGGCCGGGGACTTTAATGCAGGGAAACTTAAATCCGTTCTACCTAATTTCTACCAGCATGTTAAATGTGCAACCAGAGGAAAAAAAACTCTAGACCACCTTTACTCCACACACAGAGACGTATACAAAGCTCTCCCTCGCCCTCCATTTGGCAAATCTGACCATAACTCTATCCTCCTGATTCCTGCTTATAAGCAAAAACTAAAGCAGGAAGCACCAGTGACTCGATTAATAAAAAAAGTGGTCAGATGACGCAGATGCTAAGCTACAGGACTGTTTTGCTAGCACTGACTGGAATATGTTCCGGGATTCTTCCGATAGCATTGATGAGTACACCACATCAGTCACTGGCTGCATCGATGATGTCGTCCCCACAGTGACCGTACGTACATACCCCAACCAGAAGCCATGGATTACAGGCAACATCCGCACTGAGCTAAAGGGTAGAGCTGCCGCTTTCAAGGAGCGGGACTCTTAACTCGGACGCTTATAAGAAATCCCGCTATGCCCTCCGACGAACCATCAAACAGGCGAAGAGTCAATACAGGAATAAGATTGAATCGTACTACACCGGCTCTGATGCTCGTCGGATGTGGCAGGATTTGAAAACTATTACAGACTATAAAGGGAAGCAAAACCGCGAGCTGCCCAGTGACACAAGCCTACCAAACGAGCTAAATCACTTCTATGCTCGATTTGAGGCAAGCAACACTGAAGCATGCATGAGAGCATCAGCTGTTCCGGATGACTATGTGATCACGCTCTCCGTAGCCGATTTGAGTAAGACTTTTAAGCAGGTCAACATTCACAAGGCCGCAGGGCCAGACGGATTACCAGCACGTGTACTCCGAGCATGTGCTGACCAACTGGCAAGTGTCTTCACTGACATTTTCAAGTCTGAGTCTGTAATACCAACATGTTTCAAGCAGACCACCATAGTCCCCGTGCCCAAGGACACAAAGATAACCTGCCTAAATGACTACCGACCCCACAGCACTCACGTCTGTAGCCATGAAGTGCTTTGAAAGGCTGGTCATGGCTCACATCAACACCATTATCCCAGAAACGCTAGACCCACTCCAATTTGCATACCGCTCCAACAGATCCACAGATGATGCAATCTCTATTGCACTCCACACTGCCCTTTCCCACCTGGACAAGAGGAACACCTACGTGCAAATGCTATTCATTGACTACAGCTCAGCATTCAACACCATAGTGCCCTCAAAGCTCATCACTAAGCTAAGGATCCTGGGACTAAACACCTCCCTCTGCAACTGGATCCTGGACTTCCTGACGGGCCGCCCCCAGGTGGTAAAGGTAGGTAACAACACATCTGCCACACTGATCCTCAACACGGGGGCCCCTCAGGGGTGCGTGCGCAGTCCCCTCCTGTACTCCCTGTTCACCCATGACTGCATGGCCAGGCACGACTCCAACACCATCATTAAGTTTGCCGACGACACAACAGTGGTAGGCCTGATCACCGACAACGATGAGACAGCCTATAGGGAGGAGGTCAGAGACCTGGCCGTGTGGTGCCAGGATAACAACCTCTCCCTCAACGTGACCAAGACAAAGGAGATGATTGTGGACTGCAGGAAAAAAAAGAGGACTGAGCACGCCCCCATTCTCATCGACGGGGCTGTAGTGGAACAGGTTGAGAGCTTCAAGTTCCTTGGTGTCCACATCACCAACGAACTATCATGGTCCAAACACACCAAGACAGTCGTGAAGAGGGCACGACAAAGCCTATTCCCCCTCAGAAGACTGAAAATATTCGGCATGGGTCCTCAGATCCTCTAAAAATTCTACAGCTGCACCATTGAGAGCATCCTGACTGGTTGCATCACCGCCTGGTATGGCAACTGCTTGGCCTCCGACCGCAAGGCACTACATAGGGTAGTGCGTACGGCCCAGTACATCACTGGGGCCAAGCTTCCTGCCATCCAGGACCTCTATACCAGGCGGTGTCAGAGGAAGGCCCTCAAAATTGTCAAAGACTCCAGCCACCCTAGTCATAGACTGTTCTCTCTGCTACCGCACGGCAAGCGGTACCGGTACCCCCCTGTATATAGCCTCCCTACTGTTATTTTACTGCTGCTCTTTAGTTATTTGCTTTTATTTTGTACTTATTTATTTTTTACTTAACACTTTTTTTTTTTTTTTTACTGCATTGTTGGTTAAGGGCTTGAAAGTAAGCATTTCACTGTAATGTCTACACCTGTTGTATTCGGCGCATGTGGCAAATAAAATGTGATTTGAAACACCCCTGGTAAACCACCCTACTGTATAGGCTACGTAGCTTGTGTTGTAAGCTGGCTGGCTGTGTGTACGTACGGTCACTGTGGGGACGACATCTGGCAGCTGGCTGACTGACTGCTAAGTGTGTATGCTGTGTCAGGCCTCCTGTGGCTGCAGCACCAGCCTAGCACCCCCTGTGTATGCTGTGTCAGGCCTCCTGTGGCTGCAGCACCAGGCTAGCGGAAGAACCGACAGCCTTGTGTTGTTTCTCACCCCCCTGTCTGTAATTCCCACCACCAGCTGCAGTACTAACAGCTATCCTATCCAGGTCAGCAGTGAGCCAGTGAGGGATGAGCTGAGAATCCTTATTAAAACCTTATAGACAATTAAACCATGAGAGGACTAGAGAGGGGGGGGTCTGACAAGTACAGTGAAATGCCTTTCTTGCAAGCTGTAATTCTACAAATACTACAAATTACAAGGTAGAACAAACACACACCAGATATAAAATAAGAAATAAGAAGAACACAATAAAGTAAGCAAGCATACTATATAAATAATTGCATGTGAGTCGGTGTGCGTGTGTGTTGAGTCAGTATAAATGTATGTGAATATTATGTGTGTGTGAGCAAATGATGGATTGAGTGTTTGTGTGAGTGTGCATAAAGATAAGAATAAAATCCAAGGGTCAACTCACAGTCCGTGTAGCCATTCTGTTAGCTATTCAGCAGCCTTACGGCGTGGGGATAGAAGCTGTTCAGGAGCCTGTTGGTGTCAGACTTGATGCACCAAAGCATGCCTAAAATGCATTGAGTTTAATCTGGGTAGGGAGGCATGGTTGGGCAGATCACGGCTGGGTGTAATCCCTAATGGACTGTAGCCCCTGCCACATGGGGCGGGAGGCGGAGCCTGTGGAATACGATTCCACCTTATTCCTATATTGTCCTTTTTGCTCGTTTGATGACTCTGCGGAGGTCATAGTGGGACTTCCTGTTCCTGTCCTCAGCCTTAGTCTCAGGGTTGGCTGTGATAGACCTGTGTGCGATAGCCCTGTCCTTTAGCTTAGCGCCAACCTCAGTGTTAATCCAGGGCTTTTGATTGGGGAAGCAGAGAACCTTCACTGTGGGGACAACGTCACCGATGCATTTTCTAATAAAGCCGGTGACGGAGGTGGTTAGCTCGTCAATGTTATCGCCGGAGTCTCTGAACATATTCCAATCAGAGCTAGCAAAGCGGTCCTGTAGCATACTCTCTGATTCTGATGACCATTCTTCAATGGAGCGAGTCACGGGTAAATTCCTGTTTGAGCTTCTGCTTGTAAACAGGAAGCAGGAGTACAGAGTCACGACCTGATTTGCCGAATGGCGGACAAGGGAGGGCCTTTTATGCTTGCTTGTGGGTAGAATAAACAACGGTCTAAGACTTCATCGGCCCCTAGTGGCGAGGGAGACGTGTTGATGGAAGCAGGGCACGTGTCTTAATGACGCAGAATAAACATCGCCGGCAACCAGAAAAGCAACCTCTGGGTTTAAGTTTTCCTGCTTGGTTACAGCCTCGTACAGTTTGTTAAGTTCCAGCTTGTTATTTTTCTTGTCCTGAGGTGTAATGTATACAACAGTCACGATAACAGCTGAAAACTCCCACGGGAGGTAGAAGGGTCGGCATTTGACCATCTGGTATTCCAAGATGGGTGAACAATGGGTCGACACTTCCACCGCGTTCGAGTCAGCACACCAGTTGTTGTTGATAAAGAGGCAAACGCTTCCCCCCCTCGATTTGCCCGGCTTACATTTACATTTTACATTTTAGTCATTTAGCAGACGCTCTTATCCAGAGCGACTTACAGGAGCAATTAGGGTTAAGTGCCTTGCTCAAGGGCACATCGGCAGATTTTTCACCTAGTCGGCTCGGGGATTAGAACCAGCGACCTTTCGGTTACTGGCACAATGCTCTTAACCACTAACCTACCTGCCGCACGGTGAATGGAGACCATCTTGTCCAAGAGCCATGTTTCAGAAAAGCAGAGAATATTGCAGTTTCAAGAGCCCCGTTGGTAGCAAATCCGCAATCGGAGATCAATCCTCTTATTATCAAGTGATTGGCCAGTAGAATGGAGAGAAAAGGTGGCCAATTCTCCCTTCGCCTTAATCTCACCAGGATCCCCCCTCTCTTGCCTCTAACGTTGGCGTTTCCTCTTGGGTAGCCTGTGTAGTGTATGAAGAATTATGACTTTGCTAATGTTTTCAAGTGGAACCTGAGAGGAGGTTTATTCAGTTTTAGAGGGAGTCGTTTTAGAGTGACACACCATAGAACAGAGGAAGTCTGTTGTGTGGAGAAGGTGATTGGTCTGTAGGGGAACACCCATATCAGATTACATAGCATATATACCACAGATGGGAGAAAGGAAGACAGAATAATCATATTAGAGATGGGGCGATTATTCTCCGGGTATCTGCAGTTATCTGTAAATCGACGCTGTAACCCTTTGTTATGAATAAACCTTATGATGAAAATACAGCGTCAGCGGGTCCTCCTTGGTCATCACAGCATAATTAGCAACGTTACTCGACACTACACCTGACATTTGGGTCGGAATTACAGAACGAGCCCAGGGCAGATGAGTCGAAGTCGAAGTTGAAGCCGGATTTGAGGTAAGTTACTGCAGAGCTGACGTTCAAAAGTTCTCGTCGGTTGTAAGAAATGATAGCAGATACATTTTGTGAAAATAAAGTAAAAATAAACAAAACAATCACAACAGTTGGGTCGGAGCTAAACGGTGGCCATACAGTATGGCGCGAAGAGGGAGAGGAAGGGGGTCTGAAGAGAAAGGGGGTCTGAAGAGGAAGGGGGTCTGACGAGGGAGGGGGTCTGACGAGGGAGGGGGTCTGACGAGGGAGGGGGTCTGACGAGGAAGGGGGTCTGACGAGAGGGAGAGGCGGGGGGTCTGAAGAGGAAGGGGGGTCTGAAGAGGGAGGGGGTCTGAAGAGAGGGAGAGGCGGGGGTCTGAAGAGGGAGGGGGTCTGGAGAGGAAGGGGGTCTGAAGAGAGGGAGAGGCGGGGGTCTGAAGAGGGAGGGGGTCTGAAGAGAGGGAGAGGCGGGGGTCTGAAGAGGGAGGGGGTCTGGAGAGGAAGGGGGTCTGAAGAGGGAGGGGGTCTGGAGAGGAAGGGGGTCTGAAGAGAGGGAGAGGCGGGGGTCTGAAGAGGGAGGGGGTCTGAAGAGAGGGAGAGGCGGGGGTCTGAAGAGGGAGGGGGTCTGGAGAGGAAGGGGGTCTGAAGAGAGGGAGAGGCGGGGGTCTGAAGAGGGAGGGGGTCTGAAGAGAGGGAGAGGCGGGGGTCTGAAGAGGGAGGGGGTCTGAAGAGAGGGAGAGGCGGGGGTCTGAAGCGCTTGCTAGCCGTCCCGACTCGGCCCTCATTTATAAAACACACAAGGATACAGCAGAGGCTAGTCACACGCCTCTCATCTATACCCACACACAGGTACAGAGGATAGCAGAGTTTATAAACACACAACTGATAGCTACTGCAACAGACAGCCCAGTCTAGTGTATCCATCCCTGCACTGTAACATCCATCCCTACACTGTAGCATCCATCCCTGCACTGTAGCATCCATCCCTACGCTGTAGCATCCATCCCTACGCTGTAGCATCCATCCCTACACTGTAGCATCCATCCCTACGCTGTAGCATCCATCCCTGCACTGTAGCATCCATCCCTGCACTGTAGAATCCATCCCTGCACTGTAGCATCCATCCCTGCACTGTAGCATCCATCCCGGCACTGTAGCATCCATCCCTGCACTGTAGAATCCATCCCTGCACTGTAGCATCCATCCCTACACTGTAGCATCCATCCCTGCACTGTAGCACCCATCCCTGCACTGTAGCACCCATCCCTGCACTGTAGCATCCATCCCTACACTGTAGCATCCATCCCTACACTGTAGCATCCATCCCTACACTGTAGCATCCATCCCTGCACTGTAGCATCCATCCCTACACTGTAGCATCCATCCCTGCACTGTAGCATCCATTCCTACACTGTAGCATCCATCCCTGCACTGTAGCATCCATCCCTACACTGTAGCATCCATCCCTGCACTGTAGCATCCATCCCTGCACTGTAGCATCCATTCCTACACTGTAGCATCCATCCCTGCACTGTAGCATCCATCCCTGCACTGTAGCATCCATCCCTACACTGTAGCATCCATCCCTGCAATGTAGCATCCATCCCTGCACTGTAGCATCCATCCCTACACTGTAGCATCCATCCCTGCACTGTAGCATCCATCCCTACACTGTAGCATCCATCCCTACACTGTAGCATCCATCCCTGCACTGTAGCATCCATCCCTGCACTGTAGCATCCATCCCTACACTGTAGCATCCATCCCTACACTGTAGCATCCATCCCTACACTGTAGCATCCATCCCTGCACTGTAGCATCCATCCCTGCACTGTAGCATCCATCCCTACACTGTAGCATCCATCCCTGCACTGTAGCACCCATCCCTGCACTGTAGCATCCATCCCTGCACTGTAGCATCCATCCCTACACTGTAGCATCCATCCCTACACTGTAGCATCCATCCCTGCACTGTAGCATCCATCCCTGCACTGTAGCATCCATCCCTACACTGTAGCATCCATCCCTGCACTGTAGCATCCATTCCTACACTGTAGCATCCATCCCTACACTGTAGCATCCATCCCTGCACTGTAGCATCCATCCCTGCACTGTAGCATCCATCCCTACACTGTAGCATCCATCCCTGCACTGTAGCATCCATCCCTACACTGTAGCATCCATCCCTACACTGTAGCATCCATCCCTGCACTGTAGCATCCATTCCTACACTGTAGCATCCATCCCTGCACTGTAGCATCCATCCCTACACTGTAGCATCCATCCCTACACTGTAGCATCCATCCCTGCACTGTAGCATCCATCCCTACACTGTAGCATATACCGCAGGTCAACTACAGTACTGATACAACATAACAATATCAACATGTCCTTTACAAATAATCCATGACAAAGGCAAAACTGCAGTAGGTGGAGACTGAACTACATTAATAATCTGTAATTAATATTACTTTGTAACAATGTGTAATTCACCGTCCTGTGTCTGCTAATCAGTGTAACTGTTGCCAGACGAGACCTGGCAAGGCCAGCCGCTAGATACAGGTAGTTCTAAACATTACATTAGAATGTGTAGTCAGTAGTCACGTTAATGCAGGTTTGTCCCTGGCCTAGCTGATGTTTAATAAATGAAAGATGTAAAAAAAAATAATGTTTACACACGGTGAGAGGCAGATTGGGAATCCCACGTACCCCGATGATGGCATTGAGCTCAGTCATGGTGACCTGTTTAGCTCTGTCTACTGCCTGGGATACCTGCTGTTGGTGCTATAGGGGGGAGAAACACAGAGGAAAATGGTTAGGAGACTCTTCATTGGTTACACTCCATAATCTAGACAGCTGTAGGGTTGCAAAATGATGGTCACTTTCCCAAAATTCCCTGGTTTTCCAGAAATACTGATTGGAGGATTCCAGATTGCATGCTTATTCCCATCTGATTCCAGAAATCTTCCAACTGGGATTTCTGGAAAACCTGGGAAAGTTACCAGAATTTTGCAACCCTACATTTTGTAAAGAAACAAAAAACAGAGTTGACCTGGAAATGGGACTCATCATTCCCACGCACAATGACACACTTTACATTCACAACTGGAAACACCAATCTAGACGACATTGATAGATTGTGCTTGACAATTTAAACACACAATTCCATTCACACAAGTGGATACATTTGAATTAGGGACAACTGCCACACAATTATTCAAAAGCATCTAACCTTGTTCAAAAGGTATGAAAGTTATAGTTTTCCCAATGGAGTCTTTGACTAAATAAGCACCATAACTACCTCTAAGTGATCACCTCTAATTTTAACACTCCACAATGTGACACTATCAACAAAGGCCATTTTAAACACTCACCTCTTGTGACAGGAAAGGCATAATTTGAGCTAGAATCGCGTTGAGCCGCTTGGCGATCTCTGTCTGAAAAACAAAAAGATGACGAAATTACATAGGCAGTAGAATGACTTCACGCAACCCTGTCAGTACGCTAATATTTACAGCGATTATGGCAATTACTGCTGCGGGCAGCAATCAAAAGTACTTGACTCAACATCCTCTCTAAACCGCATGATATTGACATGAGAGATATTTAAAACATTACACACTGAAAGAGAGAGAGGGTGAGACCGGGGGGGTGGATGTAGAAGAAGTGAGAACAGCTGGGCAGACTGACTAAATGATGAGTGAGTGCTCTTCTCTCCACTCCACTCCACACAAGAGGGAACACGAGGCGGCAGGCGGTGTGTGTGTGTGTGTGTGTGTGTGTGTGTGTGTGTGTGTGTGTGTGTATATCCTCTATCCTCTTTCACTCCGACTGGCTGAACTCCTTCCTCTTACCCTAACTGTTCCATCTGCCATGTCAACTGTCTGTTAACTGCCGACACACACACACGCCACCCGACCTGAAACAACCCAGACTGACCACACTACTTACATTTATAGTTTGACGAAATGACACAGAACATAATTACACATCAGGGTATATCAGAGTGCAAACTGGGTCTGGAGATGGGCCATAAAGGTCTGGCTAGTGGTCAACCCTTTCTAAAGGTCTGGCTAGTGGTCAACCCTTTCTGAAGGTCTGGCTAGTGGTCAACCCTTTCTAAAAGGTCTGGCTAGTGGTCAACCCTTTCTGAAGGTCTGGCTAGTGGTCAACCCTTTCTGAAGGTCTGGCTAGTGGTCAACCCTTTCTAAAGGTCTGGCTAGTGGTCAACCCTTTCTGAAGGTCTCAGTCAGCCCTTGGTCTGGCTAGTGGTCAACCCTTTCTAAAGGTCTGGCTAGTAGTCAACCCTTTCTGAAGGTCTGGCTAGTGGTCAACCCTTTCTGAAGGCCTGGCTTGTAGTCAACCCTTTCTAAAAGGTCTGGCTAGTGGTCAACCCTTTCTGAAGGTCTGGCTAGTGGTCAACCCTTTCTAAAAGGTCTGGCTAGTGGTCAACCTTTTCTAAAAGGTCTGGCTAGTGGTCAACCCTTTCTGAAGGTCTGGCTAGTGGTCAACCCTTTCTGTAATGAATAGCAAGATAGACTCGCTAATTTTTATTAAATAATGAGTAGTCATTTGGGATGCAAGGTGATTAGTAGTCTAGTATGTCAAACATGCACACTGTCTGAGTGTGGTCTCAGGCCTGTCTGTCTGTCTGAGTGTGGTCTCAGGCCTGTCTGTCTGTCTGAGTGTGGTCTCAGGCCTGTCTGTCTGTCTGAGTGTGGTCTCAGGCCTGTCTGTCTGTCTGAGTGTGGTCTCAGGCCTGTCTGTCTGTCTGAGTGTGGTCTCAGGCCTGTCTGTCTGTCTGAGTGTGGTCTCAGGCCTGTCTGTCTGTCTGAGTGTGGTCCCAGGCCTGTCTGTCTGTCTGAGTGTGGTCTCAGGCCTGTCTGTCTGTCTGAGTGTGGTCTCAGGCCTGTCTGTCTGTCTGAGTGTGGTCTCAGGCCTGTCTGTCTGTCTGAGTGTGGTCTCAGGCCTGTCTGTCTGTCTGAGTGTGGTCTCAGGCCTGTCTGTCTGTCTGAGTGTGGTCTCAGGCCTGTCTGTCTGTCTGTCTGGAACTAAGGCCCATTGACTCTAAAGCCTTCATGGCCTCTCCCCGACAGCCTCAGGCCTGTCTGAGACTAAATCATTGTAATGATCCATGCATCCATTCAGAGGTAGCCCTCTGGCCCTGCTCTGAGTGGATCAATACAGGTAAATTCAGATGTCTAACTATTTGGACTGGGATTGGGTCTCTGGCTGCATATTAACAAAGGCTGTGAGTAGGAGGAGGCAGACAGGGTGCAACTAACATCTCAATTGTACTGGATAGGCCTACATTAGCCTGTGGGTTACAGCAGACATTCAACAACTGATGAAAAATGTGTTATGAAATAATGACGTTACAATGATTTTAGAGCTTTTTAATGGAAATTCCAAAGGCCAAAATTGTGAACATTCAAATGAAAATATTCCATGGTCTCTGTCAGGTCCACATTGGGTAGACATCAATAGAAACATAGGAAATTACTATGAACAAATAAAAATATTACTTCGTTTTTATTTGATGCCTTTATTATTTTTTATTCCTTAAAGTCATCATCTCATCTCTGCTCAGGCAGTAGCAGTCAGCCAGCCAGGCCATCTAATGTTCTCTGTTCTCCCCGTACTGTACTGTCTTTAGTCCTCCTATTTAGCTAGGCTAGCCTTCCTAAGTATGCTCCAGAGCTGTCTGACAAAATCATTTGACTAGTTCTTCAAAGTAGATAAGGTATACCGTTCACGAACCGTCTCTGTCCCTCTCATGTTGCGTTGTGTACATTCCTCTCTGTGTATCGAACCGAATGTAGCAGGTGTAAAAGTGTATCCGTCCAGCCATCTGTATACAATGACGAGATGCTCATGTCCAAGCCCTAATAAATGTGAGTGTTTGTCCCAAAGGCGGGAAGGCAGGATACAAGCTTAAATCCAGAATAAGCCCACAGAAACGCATTGCGCTTATTTTAGACATATTTTGGCGAATTAAACCTCTCGCTTCGCCTCTTCCTCTCTGATCAGTCTGAGCCAGAAAAAACTGGCGCAATGGATTATGGTCATTGTAGTTAATTACCACGTTTCTGTGCTGAACTAGGTTGAAAACTACAACTCCCTTCAGCCCAGTATACCACATAGTTCTTGACTTGATTTCCCTAGTGAATTATTTGATTTCTCTCTAGAGAAACAAAAAATAAAAAACCTAAATGGAGTTAAGTAATTGAACTGAAGTCGGTCAATTAGGTATTTAATAACCGAAAAAAAAGAAAGAGAGAGAGAGCAAGCGAGCGAGGGCCTTCTACACCAGCAAAAGGAACATAAAATTCGACATTCCAACTGGGATCTGGCTAAAAATACTTGAATCAGTTATAGAACCCATTGCCCTTTATGGTTGTGAGGTCTGGGGTCCGCTCACCAACCAAGAATTCACAAAATGGGACAAACACCAAATTGAGACTCTGCATGCAGAATTCTGCAAAAATATCCTCAGTGTACATTTTACATTTTAGTCATTTAGCAGACGCTCTTATCCAGAGCGACTTACAGTTAGTGAGTGCATACATTTTTCATAGTGTACAACATAAAACGCCAAATAATGCATGCAGAGCAGAATTAGGCCGATACCCGCTAATTATCAAAATCCAGAAAAGAGCCGTTAAATTCTACAACCACCTAAAAGGAAGCGATTCCCAAACCTTCCATCACAAAGCCATCACCTACAGAGAGATGAACCTGGAGAAGAGTCCCCTAAGCAAGCTGGTCCTGGGGCTCTGTTCACAAACACAAACAGACCCCACAGAGCCCCAGGACAACAACACAATTAGACCCAACCAAATTATGAGAAAACAAAAAGATAATTACTTGACACATTGGAAAGAATTAACAAAAAAACTGAGCAAACTAGAATGCAATTTGGCCCTAAACAGAGAGTACACAGTGGCAGAATACCTGACCAATGTGACTGACCCAAACTTAAGGAAAGCTTTGACTATGTACAGATTCAGTGAGCATAGCCTTGCTATTGAGAAAGGCCGCCGTAGGCAGACCTAGCTGTCAACAGAAGACAGGCTATGTGCACACTGCCCACAAAATGAGGTGGAAACTGAGCTGCACTTCCTAACCTCCTGCCAAATGTATGACCATATTAGAGACACATATTTCCCTCTGATTACACAGACCCACAAATTACAGAGATCCACAAAGAATACAAAAACAAACCCAATTTTGATAAACTCCCATATCTAATAGGTGAAATACCACAGTGTGCCATCACAGCAGCAAGATTTATGACCTGTTGCCACAAGAAAAGGGCAACCAGTGAAGAACAAACACCATTGTAAATACAACCCATATTTATGTTTATTTATTTTCCCATTTGTACTTTAACTATTTGCACATAATGATATTTGAAATGTCTATTATTTTTGAACTTTTGTGAGTGTAATGTATACTTGTTCATCTTTTTCATTGTTTATTTCCATTTTGTTTATTTATTATCTACTTCATTTGCTTTGGCAATGTTAACACACGTTTCCCATGCCAATAAAGCCCTTAGATTGAATGTAATTGAGAGAGCGAGCAAGCGAGCTGAGACTTTTTTTTTCTGGGGGGGATGGATCAGCTTAATATTGCAGATAGATTGTATCTTCTATCAATGTAATTGTCTGCATCACTTCCAATCCCCCATGTTTTTTATATATATACTCCCCTTTATTACTTTTCAACCCCACCATCCTTTCCCTACTTGGAGTAAATTAGTGAACAACAATGCCCAGGCCCGTACTTCCAGCCTATACTTACTATCTACACCTTATGGACACAGTTAATTTTACAATAATTCTATTATATATATATTTTTATTTATTTTTTTATTTTTTGCTCCTGAACTTCTTCTACTCTCAACCTCTCCGATCATTTTCATGATGTCCATCCGGTTTGCTTCTATATGCCATATCTTTCTAACTGTGCTCTTTCACAAAAGCTCTCAACCTATAACCTATATACTTATTATGGACACAGTATGCTTACATTATTAGTTATCTTGTTGTTATTAGTTGTTGTTAGTTGTTATTAGTCCCATCCTTCAACTCATTCAATACCTCCCATCTATCTCTTAACACCATCCATATAGGATTTCTATTTGCCATATATTTTTCAACTGTACTGTGATGTTTTACAAAAGTTCTGAACCTTTCTATTCTCATTGTTTCTACAGATTGTGAATTAAAAATAAACATTTTTGCTAAAAGTATTATTATATTATTGATCGATTGACTATGACTTTTCAGATCACCCAGTATCCAGTATTGTTTGTGGATGGATCACATGGACTAGAGCCACCAGGCTTGGCTGTCTATTTCATGCTCATCATTGTACCTCTCCACGGTGCATCCCAAAGTGTACCCTATCCCGTATATAGTTTACCATGTAAGGAAAAGGCTGTCATTATGGACACAACCCTTGTCCCCATGGCTGACAGCAGCAGACAGAGCTTTCAGCAGGCACAGTGTGTGTGTGTGTGTGTGTGTGTGTGTGTGTGTGTGTGTGTGTGTGTGTGTGTGTGTGTGTGTGTGTGTGTGTGTAAGCAGAGCAGGTCCATTGTTGACAGGCTGGCTTTAGCGTTTTGGCATGGTTCTCTCCAAAGAATGTAACGCCACCTTGTGGACTGGCTGCGCCAATATGTAAAAAAAAACTAACAAAAAAACATTAAAAATAAAAATACTCAGCAGCAGCACCTTCTTTAAAAAATCCTGGGGAGAACCCTGGAGTGCTCTTAATGTGCTGCTTGACAGATCTGAGTACCTGCTGTAATTAACAGATCCGAGTACCTGCTGTAATTAACAGATCTGAGTACCTGCTGTAATTAATGCTGTAATTAACAGATCTGAGTACCTGCCTGTAATTAACAGATCTGAGTACCTGCCTGTAATTAACAGATCCGAGTACCTGCTGTAATTAACAGATCTGAGTACCTGCTGTAATTAACAGATCTGAGTACCTGCCTGTAATTAACAGATCTGAGTACCTGCTGTAATTAACAGATCTGAGTACCTGCTGTAATTAACAGATCTGAGTACCTGCTGTAATTAACAGATATGAGTACCTGCCTGTAATTAACAGATCCGAGGACAGGCCTGTAATTAACAGATCTAAGTACCTGCTGTAATTAACAGATACGAGTACCTGCCTGTAATTAACAGATCCGAGTACAGGCCTGTAATTAACAGATCCGAGTACAGGCCTGTAATTAACAGATCTGAGTACCTGCCTGTAATTAACAGATACGAGTACCTGCCTGTAATTAACAGATCTGAGTACAGGCCTGTAATTAACAGATCCGAGTGCCTGCCTGTAATTAACAGATCCGAGTACCTGCCTGTAATTAACAGATACGAGTACCTGCCTGTAATTAACAGATCTGAGTACAGGCCTGTAATTAACAGATCCGAGTGCCTGCCTGTAATTAACAGATCCGAGTACAGGCCTGTAATTAACAGATCCGAGTACCTGCCTGTAATTAACAGATCCTAGTACCTGCTGTAATTAACAGGTCTAGGTACCTGCTGTAATTAACAGGCCTGAGTACCTGCTGTAATTAACAGATCCGAGTACCTGCCTGTAATTAACAGATCTGAGTACCTGCCTGTAATTAACAGATCTGAGTACCTGCCTGTAATTAACAGATCTGAGTACCTGCTGTAATTAACAGATCTGAGTACCTGCTGTAATTAACAGATCTGAGTACCTGCTGTAATTAACAGATTTGAGTACCTGCCTGTAATTAACAGATCTGAGTACCTGCTGTAATTAACAGATCTGAGTACCTGCCTGTAATTAACAGATCTGAGTACCTGCTGTAATTAACAGATCTGAGTACCTGCTGTAATTAACAGATCTGAGTACCTGCCTGTAATTAACAGATCCGAGGACAGGCCTGTAATTAACAGATCTAAGTACCTGCTGTAATTAACAGATACGAGTACCTGCCTGTAATTAACAGATCCGAGTACAGGCCTGTAATTAACAGATCCGAGTACAGGCCTGTAATTAACAGATCCGAGTACAGGCCTGTAATTAACAGATCTGAGTACCTGCCTGTAATTAACAGATACGAGTACCTGCCTGTAATTAACAGATCTGAGTACAGGCCTGTAATTAACAGATCCGAGTGCCTGCCTGTAATTAACAGATCCGAGTACAGGCCTGTAATTAACAGATCCGAGTACCTGCCTGTAATTAACAGATCCTAGTACCTGCTGTAATTAACAGGTCTAGGTACCTGCTGTAATTAACAGGCCGGAGTACCTGCTGTAATTAACAGATCCGAGTACCTGCCTGTAATTAACAGATCTGAGTACCTGCTGTAATTAACAGATCTGAGTACCTGCTGTAATTAACAGATCTGAGTACCTGCCTGTAATTAACAGATCTGAGTACCTGCCTGTAATTAACAGATCTGAGTACCTGCTGTAATTAACAGATCTGAGTACCTGCTGTAATTAACAGATCTGAGTACCTGCTGTAATTAACAGATCTGAGTACCTGCCTGTAATTAAAAGGTCTGAGTACCTGCTGTAATGAACAGATCCTAGTACCTGCTGTAATGAACAGATCCTAGTACCTGCTGTAATTAACAGATCCTAGTACCTGCTGTAATTAACAGATCCGAGTACCTGCCTGTAATTAACAGATCTGAGTACCTGCCTGTAATTAACAGATCTGAGTACCTGCTGTAATTAACAGATCTTTGGGATTCTCTAGCTGCTGCAGCAGGCGCCGTTCCTCCTATGGGTTGTAAACCGGCCATTCACACCTCTGTTGCTAGGCCAGGTTGCTAGGGTTGCCTTATCTAATCTCCTGAACAAGTCAGCCGACTGGGGTCAGCCAATTAGGGGCACACCTGTAGTAGGAGAACCACAATTCACTATTCCATCAGTCCTCTTCCTATCGCTGTCTGTTCAGTGTGGTAATAAAGTGTGGATTGTATCCCTGTCGCCTACTGGTCATTTACGTTCTCTAACCAGAAAGCCGGGCAGTTGCACTTATAATCAAAATCAGCACCTCTTTTGGAGAGCACCACATGGTGGCGCTCTATTTTACCACAACTTCTCCACTGTAACAGAAAGCTTGAGAGAACAAATGGAGCTCCAGGCCTGGGATGGAGGGGAGGTGCAAACAATCGAGATGGTGGTGAGACAAGAGAGTAAAACCTAATAAAGCGCCCGGACCAGATAACATCAATGGACGGCTGCTGAAGGAATGCTCAGACGAGCTTGCAGACATCTTCTGCACTTTCTTTAACAGCTCCCTCTCAGAACACACGGTTCCCTCACTGGAAGACCTCTGAGATCCTCCCTCTCAGAACACACGGTTCCCTCACTGGAAGACCTCTGAGATCCTCCCTCTCAGAACACACGGTTCCCTCACTGGAAGACCTCTGAGATCCTCCCTCTCAGAACACACGGTTCCCTCTCTGGAAGACCTCTGAGATCCTCCCTCTCAGAACACACGGTTCCCTCTCTGGAAGACTTCTGAGATCCTCCCTCTCAGAACACACGGTTCCCTCACTCCGGAAGACCTCTGAGATCCTCCCTCTCAGAACACACGGTTCCCTCACTCCGGAAGACCTCTGAGATCCTCCCTCTCAGAACACACGGTTCCCCTCACTCCGGAAGACCTCATAGATCCGACCAGTACCGAAGAAGAACCACCCAGCGGAGCTGAATGACTACTGTCCTGTGGCATTAACGTCAGTCGTCGTGAAGTGCCTTGAGCGCTTGACACTAAACGCGTCTCAGGTCACATGTGGATGTAATAAAGAAAAATACTTTGAATGTAATAATGAAACAAAATGCCTTATTGGGCGATACAGTCAAAAAGTGCCTTTTTAATTCACTTTTAGAAACATGAGTTTGGCCAGTCTTTGGTTTGAGGATCATGTGGTGAGCTATGCATGCCTAGTTTGTTAAGTTAGCCTAGCAGATGCTCATATACTCCCATGCCCTATTCACAGTCAACACAAATCTATTTTGAAACAACAATAGTATAATATAATAATAATAATAATAATAATAATAATAATAATAAGCCATTTAGCAGACGCTTTTATCCAAAGCGACTTACAGTCATGTGCGCATACATTTTTACGTATGGGTGGTCCTGGGGATCGAACCCACTACCCTGGCGTTACAAGCGCCGTGCTCTACCAATTGAGCTACATAAAATAGAATAAATTACAAAATGAGTTTTCCAAATGAAAAGTTACAAGTGCATATAGGCCTACCGGATGACGTGAGGCTGCTGTGTTAAACAACAAATGGCTTTTTCTCTAATTCATTGATGATCAGATACTTCACTTGTAACTGGTTCTGTTTTTACAGTTGATAGTCAACTTTAGCACTGTTCCAAAACATAAGACTATCCTAATTGTTAACAATAGCCTGTATAGACATCAAAACGTCTCCGGTGCTGCTGCATGCGCTCATTCGTTGTCATGCTTTGTTTTGGTGTAAAAAAAAATATTTTGCTCGTCTCCAGTCATGTAAAATGATGCAGAATCGCATGAAATGCGTTTATAAAATGATTTTTTTTTTCTCCATCAGACCGCAAATAAGATACAATAAAAGCACTGTATGAATCTAATGGAGACCTTTTCACCCTTACCCTTGTCCGCAGTGGTCTGCGAATCCATAACCTTCTGGCTACTTTGCCATGTAATACTTCCAAAACGAAGTACAGTTTCTAAAACTGCTTATCTAAAGGCTCTGGTCTGTCCTAGGAGTGTTCACTAACTGTAAGTCGCTCTGGATAAGAGCGTCTGCTAAATGACAAAAAAAAAAAAAAGGGTAAATGGTAGACATGTTCTCTGCTACCCACTTTGTTTTCATTATTATTTGCGGTATAGGGGAGGGTGACTTGTTTATCACTTGTGTATTTTTTTTTAAGCGTTCAGGAAGGGTCAGGTAAAAATATATTTTACTGAAGGGAGGGCCATCCATTTTCATTTCAGAGAGGTCAGATTTTCTCCAGGGATACCTCGTTATAAATAAGGTCCCTTATCCATCATCATCATTAAAACAGCCTACCTAAAAGATGACACGAGTGTCTCCATCTCAACAGAACACTGACATCACTAAGCCCCGGTGAGGATGGAATGTACTCTTGAGTTCCGTCACAGCGTTCCGAGGCCTTTTAACAAATACTGTCAAAATGTTCCTGGAGGCTATTGACTGGGCTTATCCCTCCAAACAAGCATTACATTATACTAGTCACCAGCTCTACTGTGTGTGATGTTCTCTCTAGCTGATGAATACTTGGGATGAGGAAACAGGATATACTAGCTGCAGTTCTATCTCAGTGTCAGATTACTGTCAGTGGTTCAAAGCATTTGCTCTCTCTGCCTGCTGGTGCAGTTTTCTATCTAAAGCTCCATTTAGCTGGCTGCTTGTCCCAATGTCCCAATCCTTCAATCCTCCCTTTCTGAAAGTAATCACTATTACAACAGGGCCTTCCAAGGACAGAGGAGTGCCTATTCTGCATTAGATTGCGGCCGGCACGGCATGGCTCTTTCCTCTGGACATCACACACCAATCAACCTGCCCACTGATTATGTCTGCTGTTCAGACCGCTAATGCAGCATCTCATTTCTCCCATCTGCTGCCAAACGCCTTTCTGCTGCCCGTGTAATAAATAAGACTGTCTGGCCTCTACCTGGTCTGGCCTCTACCTGGTCTGGCCTGTACCTGGTCTGGCCTCTACCTGGTCTGGCCTGTACCTGGTCTGGCCTGTACCTGGTCTGGCCTCTACCTGGTCTGGCCTGTACCTGGTCTGGCCTGTACCTGGTCTGGCCTCTACCTGGTCTGGCCTCTACCTGGTCTGGCCTCTACCTGGTCTGGCCTCTACCTGGTCTGGCCTCTACCTGGTCTGGCCTCTACCTGGTCTGGCCTCTACCTGGTCTGGCCTGTACCTGGTCTGGCCTGTACCTGGTCTGGCCTCTACCTGGTCTGGCCTCTACCTGGTCTGGCCTCTACCTGGTCTGGCCTCTACCTGGTCTGGCCTCTACCTGGTCTGGCCTCTACCTGGTCTGGCCTCTACCTGGTCTGGCCTCTACCTGGTCTGGCCTCTACCTGGTCTGGCCTCTACCTGGTCTGGCCTCTACCTGGTCTGGCCTCTACCTGGTCTGGCCTCTACCTGGTCTGGCCTGTACCTGGTCTGGCCTCTACCTGGTCTGGCCTCTACCTGGTCTGGCCTCTACCTGGTCTGGCCTCTACCTGGTCTGGCCTGTACCTGGTCTGGCCTCTACCTGGTCTGGCCTCTACCTGGTCTGGCCTGTACCTGGTCTGGCCTCTACCTGGTCTGGCCTCTACCTGGTCTGGCCTCTACCTGGTCTGGCCTCTACCTGGTCTGGCCTGTACCTGGTCTGGCCTGTACCTGGTCTGGCCTCTACCTGGTCTGGCCTGTACCTGGTCTGGCCTCTACCTGGTCTGGCCTGTACCTGGTCTGGCCTGTACCTGGTCTGGCCTGGTCTGACTGCAGAGTTCATTGTGTAGAATGCTGTGCTGCTTCATTCTCATGAGAAATGGTAGAAAACCCCAGTGTGATGTGTGTGTTATGAGAAATGGTAGAAAACCCCAGCGTGATGTGTGTGTTATGAGAAATGGTAGAAAACCCCAGTGTGATGTGTGTGTTATGAGAAATGGTAGAAAACCCCAGTGTGATGTGTGTGTTATGAGAAATGGTAGAAAACCCCAGTGTGATGTGTGTGTTATGAGAAATGGTAGAAAACCCCAGTGTGATGTGTGTGTTATGAGAAATGGTAGAAAACCCCAGTGTGATGTGTGTGTTATGAGAAATGGTAGAAAACCCCAGTGTGATGTGTGTGTTATGAGAAATGGTAGAAAACCCCAGTGTGATGTGTGTGTTATGAGAAATGGTAGAAAACCCCAGTGTGATGTGTGTGTTATGAGAAATGGTAGAAAACCCCAGTGTGATGTGTGTGTTATGAGAAATGGTAGAAAACCCCAGTGTGATGTGTGTGTTATGAGAAATGGTAGAAAACCCCAGTGTGATGTGTGTGTTATGAGAAATGGTAGAAAACCCCAGTGTGATGTGTGTGTTATGAGAAATGGTAGAAAACCCCAGTGTGATGTGTGTGTTATGAGAAATGGTAGAAAACCCCAGTGTGATGTGTGTGTTATGAGAAATGGTAGAAAACCCCAGTGTGATGTGTGTGTTATGAGAAATGGTAGAAAACCCCAGTGTGATGTGTGTGTTATGAGAAATGGTAGAAAACCCCAGTGTGATGTGTGTGTTATGAGAAATGGTAGAAAAGCCCAGTGTGATGTGTGTGTTATGAGAAATGGTAGAAAACCCCAGTGTGATGTGTGTGTTATGAGAAATGGTAGAAAACCCCAGTGTGATGTGTGTGTTATGAGAAATGGTAGAAAACCCCAGTGTGATGTGTGTGTTATGAGAAATGGTAGAAAACCCCAGTGTGATGTGTGTGTTATGAGAAATGGTAGAAAAGCCCAGCGTGATGTGTGTGTTTTCAGCATTTGCCCTGGGGTCGAACTGAGGCTTCATGAATTCCACAGATGATCTAGCCCTGCCAGTGAGTTGTCCTGCGCACAGCAAAAAGCCTGAGACCTCAGAGCTGCTGAGACGTTATCATTTCTCATCCTGGGAGGGAGAGAGGTGACGCCAAATGGGTCATCATATCATATCAAATGTTATTTGCAACATGAGCCGAATACAACAGGTGTAGTAGAACTTACAGTGAAATGCTTATTTACAAGCAGTTAACCAACAATGCAGTTTTAATTAAAAAAAATTAAAAAGTGTTAAGTAAAAAATAGATAAGTAAAAAATAAAACTAGCAAATAATTAAAAATCAGCAGTAAAATAAAATAACAGTAGGGAGGCTATATACAGGGGGTACTGGTGCAGAGTCAATGTGGGGGGGCACCAGTTAGTTGAGGTAATTGAGGTAATATGTACATGTGGGTAGAGTTAAAGTGACTATACATACATAATAAACAGAGTAGCAGCAGCGTAAGAGGCGGTGGGGTGGGGGGGCAATGCAAATAGTCCGGGTAGCCATGATTAGCTGTTCAGGAGTCTTATGGCTTGGGGGTAGAAGCTGTTGAGAAGCCTTTAGGACCTAGACTTGGTGCTCCGGTACCGCTTGCCGTGAGGTAGCAGAGAGAACAGTCTATGACTAGGGTGGCTGGAGTCTTTGACAATTTTTAGGGCCTTCCTCTGACACTGCCTGGTATAGAGGTCCTGGATGGCAGGAAGCTTGGCCCCAGTGATGTATTGGGCCGTACGCACTACCCTCTATAGTACCTTGCGGTCGGAGGCCGAGCAGTTGCCATACCAGGCGGTGATGCAACCAGTCAGGATGCTCTCGATGGTGCAGCTGTAAAACTCTTTTCAGTCTCCTGAAGGGGAATAGGCTTTGTCGTGCCCTCTTCACGACTGTCTTGGTGTGTTTGGACCATGATAGTTTGTTGGTGATGTGGACACCAAGGAACTTGAAGCACTCAACTTGTTCCACTACAGCCCCGTCGATGAGAATGGGGGTGATCAGTCCTCTTTTTTTCCCCTGTAGTCCACAATCATCTCCTTTGTCTTGATCACGTTCAGGGAGAGGTTGTTATCCTGGCACCACACAGCCAGGTCTCTGACCTCCTCCCTATAGGCTGTCTCATCGTTGTCGGTGATCAGGCCTATCACTGGTAGTCATTTAGGCAGGTTATCATTGTGGTCTTGGGCACAGGGACTATGGTGGTCTGCATGAAACATGTTGGTATTACAGACTCAGTCAGGGAGAGGTTGAAAATGTCAGTGAAGACACTTGCCAGTTGGTCAGCGCATGCTCGGAGTACACGTCCTGGTAATCCGTCTGGCCCTGCTGCCTTGTGAATATTGACCTGCTTAAAAGTCTTACATTGGCTACGGAGAGCGTGATCACAGAGTCATCCAGAACAGCTGATGCTCTCATGCATGTTTCAGTGTTGCTTGCCTCGAAGCAAGCATAGAAGTGATTTAACTCGTCTGGTAGGCTTGTGTCACTGGGCAGTTCATCAGACGAGCGTCATCGATGCACTTATTGATGAAGCCAGTGACTGATGTGGTGTACTCCTCAATGCTATCGGAAGAATCCCGGAACATATTCCAGTCTGTGTTAGCAAAACAGTCCTGTAGCTTAGCATCTGCATCATCTGACCACTTCCTTATTAACCGAGTCACTGGTGCTTCCTGCTTTAGTTTTTGCTTATAAGCAGGAATCAGGAGGATAGAATTATGTTCAGATTTGCCAAATGGAGGGCGAGGGAGAGCTTTGTACGCGTCTCTGTGTGTGGAGTAAAGGTGGTTGATATGATGAGGATATGGGGCCATTTCATATGAGTGTGTAACTAGTTTAAAGTTAGTAGAGAGAAGTGGTTCTGGGTGACTAAGTCTGGGGTAGTAAATTCCAATGTGTCCAATGAAGATAGTGGGGTTTATATTAGAATGATGTATGGAGAGAACGTCCTGCTTGGGGGTAAGAGGCCATGACAGAGAAGGGGTAGTGCTCATTGACGATGGCCAGATGTGGTTGAAGAAATGTGTAACCAAGAGTATAAAAGATGTGAGATTTGTGTATGTGGGCAGTTCAACTGACAAGGGGGCAAGGCTATGTCCGTTTGTTAGATGAACCCACGGGCTCGTGATCAAATAAATGCTTGGTAAAATCTCCACAGAATGTCTAAGTAAATTCTTGCATCTTGAACTTCTCAATACCAGAAACTCATAACAGTGGTCTAGAGTTTTTTTTCCTCTGGTTGCACATTTAACATGCTGGTAGAAATGAGGCAGAACGGATTTAAGTTTCCTGCATTAAAGTCCCCGGCCACTAGGAGCGCTGCCTCTGGATGAGCGTTTTCCTGTTTACTTATGGCCTTATACAGCTCATTGAGTGCAATCTTAGTGCCAGCATCGGTTTGTGGTGGTAAATAGACAGCTATTTTGGTAAATAGTGTGGTCTACAGTAAATAGTGTGGTCTACAGTTTATCATGAGATACTCTACCTCAGGCGAGCAAAACCTAGAGACTTCCTTAGTATTAGATTTTGTGCACCAGCTGTTGTTTACAAATATACACAGACCGCCACCCCTTGTCTTACCGGAGTCAGCCGTTCTATCCTGCCGATGTAGCGTATAGCCCGCTAGCTGTATGTTATCCATGTCGTCGTTCAGCCACGACTCGGTGAAACATAAGATATTACAGTTTTTAATGTCCCGTTGGTGTCCCGTTGGTAGGATAACCTTAGTCTTAGGTCGTCCAATTTATTTTCAAATAATTGAACATTGGCTAATAGGATTGATGGAAGAGGCAGATTACTTGCTCGCCGTCGGATCCTTACAAGGCACCCCGACTTACGTCCACGATATCTGTCTCTTTCTAATGTGAATGACGGGGATTTGGGCCTTGTCGGGTGTCTGTAGGATATTCTTCGCGTCCGACTCGTTGAAGAAAAAATCTTCGTCCAATACGAGGTGAGTAATCGCTGTCCTGATATCCAAAAGCTATTTTTGGTCATAAGAGACGGTGGCAGAAACATTATGTACAGAATAAATTACAAATAACGCGAAAAAACACACATAATAGTACAATTGGTTAGAGGGCTGTAAAATGGCAGCCATTCTTCTCCGGCACCATTCCCTCATGAGGAGGGATCAACCAATGAAGTTGGAAGTACCACCCAGTTGACTATTTCATAAGGGTGACGCCTTTATCCATCTCTGTAGGGGGTTTACACACACTCCACACGTACACACAACCTGAGCTGTGTTTCTGTTCCGTCTGTGTGCATGCTGTCAGCTGATCTGCTCCTCCTCCTCAGTAATAACAAGGAACTGTTTGAGGAATGGATTTCCTCAGATAAATCCCCTGCTTGGATATAGGTCTCTTATTGACTGTAAAGCCAATAACCTCAAAGCCTGTCAACCCTGTCCTCCCCCTACTCCCTCCTCCCTCCCCCTACTCCCTCCCCCTACTCCCTCCTCCCTCCCCCTACTCCCCCTTCCCCTTACTTCTCCCTCCCCCTTCCTTTCTTCCTCCCTCCCTCTTCCTCTCCTCCGCCTTAGCTGCTCTGTTTGCTTTTCACAAACCCCCTGTTCAGATGGTTAGGGCTTCCTCCTCCTCCTCTTCCTCCCTTGTCAATGAGCCTTGGGCTGCTCTGCTTACTAACACTGTGTTCAGCAGGTTCAGGTTGGGGCCTGGTTAGACTGATGAATAATTCAGTCAGCTTCCATCAGCTCGGTCTCGTTGAGGTTCCTGATTAAAGTCAGCCTGCCTGCTGCTAAAATGGATCAACTCGATTAACCTATTTACACAGGGCCTGGAATGTCACCCCCTCCACCCCTCCCTCATCTCCCCCTCCACACCTTCTAGCTACACCCATCCCTTTCTATCCTCCACCCCTCCCTCATCTCCCCCTCCACACCTTCTAGCTACACCCATCCCTTTCTATCCTCCACCCCTCCCTCATCTCCCCCTCCACACCTTCTAGCTACACCCATCCCTTTCTGTCCTCCACCCCTCCCTCATCTCCCCCTCCACACCTTCTAGCTACACCCATCCCTTTCTGTCCTCCACCCCTCCCTCATCTCCCCCTCCACACCTTCTAGCTACACACAGTAATGAACTACCAGAGGAGAGGACTTTTACCACCTGGCTTCCTGTAATGAACTACCAGAGGAGAGGACTTTTACCACCTGGCTTCCTGTAATGAACTACCAGAGGAGAGGACTTTTACCCCGGGCTTCCTGTAATGAACTACCAGAGGAGAGGACTTTTACCCCCGGGCTTCCTGTAATGAACTACCAGAGGAGAGGACTTTTACCACCTGGCTTCCTGTAATGAACTACCAGAGGAGAGGACTTTTACCCCTGGGCTTCCTGTAATGAACTACCAGAGGAGAGGACTTTTACCACCTGGCTTCCTGTAATGAACTACCAGAGGAGAGGACTTTTACCCCGGGCTTCCTGTAATGAACTACCAGAGGAGAGGACTTTTATCCCGGGCTTCCTGTAATGAACTACCAGAGGAGAGGACTTTTACCCCCGGGCTTCCTGTAATGAACTACCAGAGGAGAGGACTTTTACCCCGGGCTTCCTGTAATGAACTACCAGAGGAGAGGACTTTTACCACCTGGCTTCCTGTAATGAACTACCAGAGGAGAGGACTTTTACCACCTGGCTTCCTGTAATGAACTACCAGAGGAGAGGACTTTTACCACCTGGCTTCCTGTAATGAACTACCAGAGGAGAGGACTTTTACCACCTGGCTTCCTGTAATGAACTACCAGAGGAGAGGACTTTTACCCCTGGGCTTCCTGTAATGAACTACCAGAGGAGAGGACTTTTACCACCTGGCTTCCTGTAATGAACTACCAGAGGAGAGGACTTTTACCCCCGGGCTTCCTGTAATGAACTACCAGAGGAGAGGACTTTTATCCCCGGGCTTCCTGTAATGAACTACCAGAGGAGAGGACTTTTACCCCCGGGCTTCCTGTAATGAACTACCAGAGGAGAGGACTTTTACCCCCGGGCTTCCTGTAATGAACTACCAGAGGAGAGGACTTTTACCACCTGGCTTCCTGTAATGAACTACCAGAGGAGAGGACTTTTACCACCTGGCTTCCTGTAATGAACTACCAGAGGAGAGGACTTTACCACCTGGCTTCCTGTAATGAACTACCAGAGGAGAGGACTTTTACCACCTGGCTTCCTGTAATGAACTACCAGAGGAGAGGACTTTTACCACCTGGCTTCCTGTAATGAACTACCAGAGGAGAGGACTTTTACCACCTGGCTTCCTGTAATGAACTACCAGAGGAGAGGACTTTTACCACCTGGCTTCCTGTAATGAACTACCAGAGGAGAGGACTTTTACCACCTGGCTTCCTGTAATGAACTACCAGAGGAGAGGACTTTTACCACCTGGCTCTACCAGAGGAGAGGACTTTTACCACCTGGCTTCCTGTAATGAACTACCAGAGGAGAGGACTTTTACCACCTGGCTTCCTGTAATGAACTACCAGAGGAGAGGACTTTTACCACCTGGCTTCCTGTAATGAACTACCAGAGGAGAGGACTTTTACCACCTAGCTTCCTGTAATGAACTACCAGAGGAGAGGACTTTTACCACCTGGCTTCCTGTAATGAAATACCAGAGGAGAGGACTTTTACCACCTGGCTTCCTGTAATGAACTACCAGAGGAGAGGACTTTTACCACCTGGCTTCCTGTAATGAACTACCAGAGGAGAGGACTTTTACCCCCGGGCTTCCTGTAATGAACTACCAGAGGAGAGGACTTTTACCACCTGGCTTCCTGTAATGAACTACCAGAGGAGAGGACTTTTACCACCTGGCTTCCTGTAATGAACTACCAGAGGAGAGGACTTTTACCACCTGGCTTCCTGTAATGAACTACCAGAGGAGAGGGCTTTTACCACCTGGCTTCCTGTAATGAACTACCAGAGGAGAGGACTTTTACCCCCGGGCTTCCTGTAATGAACTACCAGAGGAGAGGACTTTTACCACCTGGCTTCCTGTAATGAACTACCAGAGGAGAGGACTTTTACCCCCTGGCTTCCTGTAATGAACTACCAGAGGAGAGGACTTTTACCACCTGGCTTCCTGTAATGAACTACCAGAGGAGAGGACTTTTACCCCCGGGCTTCCTGTAATGAACTACCAGAGGAGAGGACTTTTACCACCTGGCTTCCTGTAATGAACTACCAGAGTAGAGGGCTTTTACCCCGGGCTTCCTGTAATGAACTACCAGAGGAGAGGACTTTTACCACCTGGCTTCCTGTAATGAAATACCAGAGGAGAGGACTTTTACCCCGGGCTTCCTGTAATGAACTACCAGAGGAGAGGACTTTTACCCCGGGCTTCCTGTAATGAACTACCAGAGGAGAGGACTTTTACCCCGGGCTTCCTGTAATGAACTACCAGAGGAGAGGACTTTTACCACCTGGCTTCCTGTAATGAACTACCAGAGGAGAGGACTTTTACCCCGGCCTTCCTGTGATGAACTACCAGAGGAGAGGACTTTTACCCCCGGGCTTCCTGTAATGAACTACCAGAGGAGAGGACTTTTACCCCCGGGCTTCCTGTAATGAACTACCAGAGGAGAGGACTTTTACCACCTGGCTTCCTGTAATGAACTACCAGAGGAGAGGACTTTTACCCCGGGCTTCCTGTAATGAACTACCAGAGGAGAGGACTTTTACCACCTGGCTTCCTGTAATGAACTACCAGAGGAGAGGACTTTTACCCCGGGCTTCCTGTAATGAACTACCAGAGGAGAGGACTTTTACCACCTGGCTTCCTGTAATGAACTACCAGAGGAGAGGACTTTTACCCCCGGGCTTCCTGTAATGAACTACCAGAGGAGAGGACTTTTACCCCGGGCTTCCTGTAATGAACTACCAGAGGAGAGGACTTTTACCACCTGGCTTCCTGTAATGAACTACCAGAGGAGAGGACTTTTACCCCCTGGCTTCCTGTAATGAACTACCAGAGGAGAGGACTTTTACCACCTGGCTTCCTGTAATGAACTACCAGAGGAGAGGACTTTTACCCCCGGGCTTCCTGTAATGAACTACCAGAGGAGAGGACTTTTACCACCTGGCTTCCTGTAATGAACTACCAGAGTAGAGGGCTTTTACCCCCGGGCTTCCTGTAATGAACTACCAGAGGAGAGGACTTTTACCACCTGGCTTCCTGTAATGAAATACCAGAGGAGAGGACTTTTACCCCCGGGCTTCCTGTAATGAACTACCAGAGGAGAGGACTTTTACCACCTGGCTTCCTGTAATGAACTACCAGAGGAGAGGACTTTTACCCCCGGGCTTCCTGTAATGAACTACCAGAGGAGAGGACTTTTACCACCTGGCTTCCTGTAATGAACTACCAGAGGAGAGGACTTATACCACCTGGCTTCCTGTAATGAACTACCAGAGGAGAGGACTTTTACCCCGGGCTTCCTGTAATGAACTACCAGAGGAGAGGACTTTTACCCCGGGCTTCCTGTAATGAACTACCAGAGGAGAGGACTTTTACCACCTGGCTTCCTGTAATGAACTACCAGAGGAGAGGACTTTTACCCCGGGCTTCCTGTAATGAACTACCAGAGGAGAGGACTTTTACCACCTGGCTTCCTGTAATGAACTACCAGAGGAGAGGACTTATACCACCTGGCTTCCTGTAATGAACTACCAGAGGAGAGGACTTTTACCCCCGGGCTTCCTGTAATGAACTACCAGAGGAGAGGACTTTTACCCCCGGGCTTCCTGTAATGAACTACCAGAGGAGAGGACTTTTACCACCTGGCTTCCTGTAATGAACTACCAGAGGAGAGGACTTTTACCCCCGGCCTTCCTGTGATGAACTACCAGAGGAGAGGACTTTTACCCCCGGGCTTCCTGTAATGAACTACCAGAGGAGAGGACTTTTACCCCGGGCTTCCTGTAATGAACTACCAGAGGAGAGGACTTTTACCACCTGGCTTCCTGTAATGAACTACCAGAGGAGAGGACTTTTACCCCGGGCTTCCTGTAATGAACTACCAGAGGAGAGGACTTTTACCACCTGGCTTCCTGTAATGAACTACCAGAGGAGAGGACTTTTACCCCGGGCTTCCTGTAATGAACTACCAGAGGAGAGGACTTTTACCACCTGGCTTCCTGTAATGAACTACCAGAGGAGAGGACTTTTACCCCCGGGCTTCCTGTAATGAACTACCAGAGGAGAGGACTTTTACCCCCGGGCTTCCTGTAATGAACTACCAGAGGAGAGGACTTTTACCACCTGGCTTCCTGTAATGAACTACCAGAGGAGAGGACTTTTACCCCCTGGCTTCCTGTAATGAACTACCAGAGGAGAGGACTTTTACCACCTGGCTTCCTGTAATGAACTACCAGAGGAGAGGACTTTTACCCCCGGGCTTCCTGTAATGAACTACCAGAGGACTTTTACCACCTGGCTTCCTGTAATGAACTACCAGAGTAGAGGGCTTTTACCCCCGGGCTTCCTGTAATGAACTACCAGAGGAGAGGACTTTTACCACCTGGCTTCCTGTAATGAAATACCAGAGGAGAGGACTTTTACCCCCGGGCTTCCTGTAATGAACTACCAGAGGAGAGGACTTTTACCACCTGGCTTCCTGTAATGAACTACCAGAGGAGAGGACTTTTACCCCCGGGCTTCCTGTAATGAACTACCAGAGGAGAGGACTTTTACCACCTGGCTTCCTGTAATGAACTACCAGAGGAGAGGACTTATACCACCTGGCTTCCTGTAATGAACTACCAGAGGAGAGGACTTTTACCCCCGGGCTTCCTGTAATGAACTACCAGAGGAGAGGACTTTTACCCCCGGGCTTCCTGTAATGAACTACCAGAGGAGAGGACTTTTACCACCTGGCTTCCTGTAATGAACTACCAGAGGAGAGGACTTTTACCCCCGGCCTTCCTGTGATGAACTACCAGAGGAGAGGACTTTTACCCCCGGGCTTCCTGTAATGAACTACCAGAGGAGAGGACTTTTACCCCCGGGCTTCCTGTAATGAACTACCAGAGGAGAGGACTTTTACCACCTGGCTTCCTGTAATGAACTACCAGAGGAGAGGACTTTTACCCCGGGCTTCCTGTAATGAACTACCAGAGGAGAGGACTTTTACCACCTGGCTTCCTGTAATGAACTACCAGAGGAGAGGACTTTTACCCCCGGGCTTCCTGTAATGAACTACCAGAGGAGAGGACTTTTACCACCTGGCTTCCTGTAATGAACTACCAGAGGAGAGGACTTTTACCCCCGGGCTTCCTGTAATGAACTACCAGAGGAGAGGACTTTTACCCCCGGGCTTCCTGTAATGAACTACCAGAGGAGAGGACTTTTACCACCTGGCTTCCTGTAATGAACTACCAGAGGAGAGGACTTTTACCCCCGGCCTTCCTGTGATGAACTACCAGAGGAGAGGACTTTTACCCCCGGGCTTCCTGTAATGAACTACCAGAGGAGAGGACTTTTACCCCCGGGCTTCCTGTAATGAACTACCAGAGGAGAGGACTTTTACCACCTGGCTTCCTGTAATGAACTACCAGAGGAGAGGACTTTTACCCTCGGGCTTCCTGTAATGAACTACCAGAGGAGAGGACTTTTACCACCTGGCTTCCTGTAATGAACTACCAGAGGAGAGGACTTTTACCACCTGGCTTCCTGTAATGAACTATTAGAGGAGAGGACTTTTACCACCTGGCTTCCTGTAATGAACTACCAGAGAGGACTTTTACCACCTGGCTTCCTGTAATGAACTACCAGAGGAGAGGACTTTTACCACCTGGCTTCCTGTAATGAACTACCAGACGAGAGGACTTTTACCCCCTGGCTTCCTGTAATGAACTACCAGAGGAGAGGACTTTTACCACCTGGCTTCCTGTAATGAACTACCAGAGGAGAGGACTTTTACCCCCGGGCTTCCTGTAATGAACTACCAGAGGAGAGGACTTTTACCACCTGGCTTCCTGTAATGAACTACCAGAGGAGAGGACTTTTACCCCCGGGCTTCCTGTAATGAACTACCAGAGGAGAGGACTTTTACCACCTGGCTTCCTGTAATGAACTACCAGAGGAGAGGACTTTTACCACCTGGCTTCCTGTAATGAACTACCAGAGGAGAGGACTTTTACCACCTGGCTTCCTGTAATGAACTACCAGAGGAGAGGACTTTTACCACCTGGCTTCCTGTAATGAACTACCAGAGGAGAGGACTTTTACCACCTGGCTTCCTGTAATGAACTACCAGAGGAGAGGACTTTTACCACCTGGCTTCCTGTAATGAACTACCAGAGGAGAGGACTTTTACCCCCGGCCTTCCTGTAATGAACTACCAGAGGAGAGGACTTTTACCACCTGGCTTCCTGTAATGAACTACCAGAGTAGAGGACTTTTACCCCCGGGCTTCCTGTAATGAACTACCAGAGGAGAGGACTTTTACCCCCGGGCTTCCTGTAATGAACTACCAGAGTAGAGGACTTTTACCACCTGGCTTCCTGTAATGAACTACCAGAGGAGAGGACTTTTACCACCTGGCTTCCTGTTATGAACTACCAGAGGAGAGGACTTTTACCCCCGGGCTTCCTGTAATGAACTACCAGAGGAGAGGACTTTTACCACCTGGCTTCCTGTAATGAACTACCAGAGGAGAGGACTTTTACCACCTGGCTTCCTGTAATGAACTACCAGAGGAGAGGACTTTTACCACCTGGCTTCCTGTAATGAACTACCAGAGGAGAGGACTTTTACCACCTGGCTTCCTGTAATGAACTACCAGAGGAGAGGACTTTTATCCCCGGGCTTCCTGTAATGAACTACCAGAGGAGAGGACTTTTACCACCTGGCTTCCTGTAATGAACTACCAGAGGAGAGGACTTTTACCCCCGGGCTTCCTGTAATGAACTACCAGAGGAGAGGACTTTTACCCCGGGCTTCCTGTAATGAACTACCAGAGGAGAGGACTTTTACCCCGGGCTTCCTGTAATGAACTACCAGAGGAGAGGACTTTTACCACCTGGCTTCCTGTAATGAACTACCAGAGGAGAGGACTTTTACCCCCGGGCTTCCTGTAATGAACTACCAGAGGAGAGGACTTTTACCACCTGGCTTCCTGTAATGAACTACCAGAGGAGAGGACTTTTACCACCTGGCTTCCTGTAATTAACTACCAGAGGAGAGGACTTTTACCCCCGGGCTTCCTGTAATGAATACTTGTCTTGACATCAGCAGTGTTCTGCCTGTAGTCATAAAGTCAAAGGCCTCACCTGACACTCACCTGCCTTTAATCTCATCAAAGCTGTCTGACCTCACGGCTGACTCTGTGCCACTTTGCCAATCTCCAAACAAAGGCTGTGTGTGTGTGTGTGTGTGTGTGTGCGTGTGTCTCCAGACCTGGTAAGTGAACCAAGGCCTTGTCACTGATTCACAGCTCAGCTCACAACACAAGCATGTCTCCAGCTCCTCCCTCTCCAGTTCCTCCCTCTACTCCTCTGAGCTGTTCCCTGACACTGAGACAATCTCTCTAACCGAGAGAAGCTCCGAGGGACTATATAGTAGCGTACAGTGCCTTCAGAAAGTATTCATATCCCTTGACATATTCCACATTGCTGAGTTACAGCCAGAATTCAAAATGGATTGAATATATAACTCTTTTTTTTTCTCGCACCCATCAACACACAATACCCCATAATTACAAAGTGAAATCAAGTTTAGATTTTTTTTCAAATGTATTGAAAATGAAATACAGAAATACCTAATTTACATAAGTATTCACACACCGAGCGATTACAGCTGTGAGTCTTTCTGGGTAAGTCTAAGAGCTTTGCACACCTGGATTGTTTAATAATTTTTGCACATTATTCCTTTTTTAATTCTTCAAGCTCTGTCAAGTTGGTTGTTGATCACTGCTAGACGGCCATTTTCAAGTCTTGCCATTGATCTTCAAGCCAATTTAAGTTAAAACTGTAACTAAGCAACTCAGGAACATTCAATGTTGTCTTGGTAAGCAACTCCAGTGTATATTTGGCCTTGTGTTTTAGGTTATTGTCCTGCTGAAAGGTGAATTCATCTCCCAGTGTCTGATGGAAAGAACCATATGAAGAGTGGTACTCAGTGATGGGTTGTGTTTGCACCAAACATAACACTTAGTATTCTGGAAAAAAAGTTAATTTCTTTGTAAAATTTTTTGCAGTTTTACTTTAGTGCCTTATTGCAAACAGGATGCATGTTTTGGAATATTCTGTACAGGCTTCCTTCTTTTCACTGTCATTTAGGTTAGTATTGTGGAGTAACTACAATGTTGTTGATCCATCTTCAGTTTTCTCCTATTACAGCCATTAAACTGTAACTGTTATAAAGTCACCATCGGCCTCATGGGGAAATCCCTGAGCGGTTTCCTTCTTCTCCGGCAACTGAGTTAGGAAGGATGCCTTTATCTTTGTAGTGACTGGGTGTATTGATACACCACCCAAAGTGTAATTAACCCTCCCGTTGTCCTAGGGTCAAAATGACCCGCCACTGTGTTGAACCAACTTTATTTAATTTTTATATTTTGGGGATCATTTGTGAGAAGGAGGCAGTGATACTTTCTTTAAAGTCTCACTGCCTCCTTCTCACAAATGATCCCAAAAATATAAAAATTAAATAAAGTTGGTTCAACACAGTGGCGGGTCATTTTGACCCTAGGACAACGGGAGGGTTAATAACTTCCCCATGCTCAAAGGGATATTCAATGTCTGTTTTTTGTTAGTTTTTTACCCATTTGAGGCATTGGAAAACCTCCCTGGTCTTTGTGGTTGAATCTGTGTTTGAAATTCCCTGCTCAACTGAGGGACCTCACAGATAATTGTATGTGTGGGGGTACAGAGATGAGGTAATCATTCAAAAATCATGTTAAACACTATTATTGCACACAGAGTGAGTCCATGCAACTTATTATGTGACTTGTTAAGAACCTTTTGACTCCTGAAATTAAGGCTTGCCATAACAAAGCGGTTGAATAGTTATTGGCTCAAGACATTTCAGCGTTTCATTTTTAATTAATTTGTAAAAATGTCTAAAAAACATAATTCCACTTTGACATTATGGGATATTGTGTGTAGGCCAGTGACAGAAAATCTAAATGTAATCCATTTAAAATTCAGACTAACAACAAAATGTGGAAAAAGTCAAGGGGTGTGAATACCTTCTGAAGGCAATAAGCAGACACTTTTATCCAACACACAGTGCAGTGAGTATACATTGTTACTGTATGTAATCCCTGCGAACATTGTTAGCACCCACTGAGCCACACAGATAGGACCACAGCAGGTCAGAGGACAAAGAGGAGTGTGGTCCGCTGTAGCTCAGCTGGTAGAGCACGGCGCTTGTAACGCCAAGGTAGTGGGTTCGATCCCCTGGACCACCCATATGTAAAAATGTATGCACACATGACTGTAAGTCGCTTTGGATAAAAGCGTCTGCTAAATGGCATATTATTATTATTATTATTATGAGTGGTAGTGATGGTAACATACCTGTTTCTGCATCTCTATGTTGAGCCCATAGGACATCTCGTAATACTGCAATAGAAGAGGAGATATGATTATTTTGAATACAAGATTATTTTAGCCAAAACAACATGACGGCGTCTGAAATATTCCCTACAGTTCACTACACATGGCACCATATTCCCTACAGTTCACTACACATGGCACCATATTCCCTACAGTTCACTACACATGGCACCATATTCCCTATAGTTCACTACACAGGGCACCATATTCCCTACAGTTCACTACACATGGCACCATATTCCCTATAGTTCACTACACAGGGCACCATATTCCCTATAGTTCACTACACAGGGCACCATATTCCCTACAGTTCACTACACATGGCACCATATTCCCTATAGTTCACTACACATGGCACCATATTCCCTATAGTTCACTACACATGGCACCATATTCCCTATAGTTCACTACACATGGCACCATATTCCCTATAGTTCACTACACATGGCACCATATTCCCTACAGTTCACTACACAGGGCACCATATTCCCTATAGTTCACTACACATGGCACCATATTCCCTATAGTTCACTACACATGGCACCATATTCCCTATAGTTCACTACACAGGGCACCATATTCCCTACAGTTCACTACACATGGCACCATATTCCCTATAGTTCACTACACATGGCACCATATTCCCTATAGTTCACTACACAGGGCACCATATTCCCTACAGTTCACTACACAGGGCACCATATTCCCTACAGTTCACTACACATGGCACCATATTCCCTATAGTTCACTACACAGGGCACCATATTCCCTACAGTTCACTACACAGGGCACCATATTCCCTACAGTTCACTACACATGGCACCATATTCCCTATAGTTCACTACACAGGGCACCTGATTGGCAGGAACTGGAACACGCGGTCGTACACGTCGATCCAGAGCATCCCAAACATGCTCAATGAGTATCATGTCTGGTGAGTATACAGGCCTTGGAAGAACTGGGACATTTTCATCTTCCAGGAATTGTGTACAGATCCTTGAGACATGTGGCCGTGTATTATGATGAAACATGAGGTGATGGTGGCGGATCAATGGCACGACAATGGGCCTCAGGATCTCATCACGGTATCTCTGTGCATTGAAATTGTAATCGATAAAATGCAATTGTGTTCGTTTTCGGTAGCTTATGCCTGCCCATACCATAACCCCACCACCACCATGGGGCACAATTCTCTGGCAACACCTCTGGTGGACATTCCTGCAGTCAGCATCCCAATTGCATGCTCCCTCAAAACTTCAGAAATCTGTGGCATTGTGTTGTGTGACAAAACTGCATATTGTAGAGTGGCTTTTTAATTGTCCCCAGCACAAGGTGCACCTGTGTAACGATCACGCTGCTTAATCAGCTTCTTGATATGCCACACCTGTCAGGTGGATGGATTATTTTGGCAAAGGAGAAATGCTCACTAACAGGGATATACACAACATTTGAGAGAAATAAGCTTTTGTCCGTTGTGCATATGGAAAATTGAAAATGAAAACAACACTTTACATGTTGCGTTTATATTTTTGTTCAGTGTAGTTGGTCACTATCTATATACAGTGGGGAAAAAAAGTATTTAGTCAGCCACCAATTGTGCAAGTTCTCCCACTTAAAAAGATGAGAGAGGCCTGTAATTTTCATCATAGGTACACGTCAACTATGACAGACAAATTGAGGAAAGAAAATCCAGAAAATCACATTGTAGGATTTTTAATGAATGTATTTGCAAATTATGGTGGAAAATAAGTATTTGGTCAATAACAAAAGTTTCTCAATACTTTGTTATATACCCTTTGTTGGCAATGACACAGGTCAAACGTTTTCTGTAAGTCTTCACAAGGTTTTCACACTGTTGCTGGTATTTTGGCCCATTCCTCCATGCAGATCTCCTCTAGAGCAGTGATGTTTTGGGGCTGTCGCTGGGCAACACGGACTTTCAACTCCCTCCAAAGATTGTCTATGGGGTTGAGATCTAGAGACTGGCTAGGCCACTCCAGGACCTTGAAATGCTTCTTACGAAGCCACTCCTTCGTTGCCCGGGCGGTGTGTTTGGGATCATTGTCATGCTGAAAGACCCAGCCACGTTTCATCTTCAATGCCATTGCTGATGGAAAGAGGTTTTCACTCAAAATCTCACGATAAATGGCCCCATTCATTCTTTCCTTTACACGGATCAGTCGTCCAAGGCCCTTTGCAGAAACACAGCCCCAAAGCATGATGTTTCCACCCCCATGCTTCACAGTAGGTATGGTGTTCTTTGGATGCAACTCAGCATTCTTTGTCCTCCAAACACGACGAGTTGAGTTTTTACCAAAAAGTTCTACTTTGGTTTCATCTGACATTCTCCCAATCCTCTTCTGGATCATCCAAATGCACTCTAGCAAACTTCAGCAGGGGGACACGTCTGGCACTGCAGGATTTGAGTCCCTGGCGGCGTAGTGTGTTACTGATGGTAGGCTTTGTTACTTTGGTCCCAGCTCTCTGCAGGTCATTCACTAGGTCCCCCCATGTGGTTCTGGAATTTTTGCTCACCGCTCTTGTGATCATTTTGACCCCACGGGGTGAGATCTTGCGTGGAGCCCCTGATCGAGGGAGATTATCAGTGGTCTTGTATGTCTTCCATTTCCTAATAATTGCTCCCACAGTTGATTTCTTCAAACCAAGCTGCTTACCTATTGCAGATTCAGTCTTCCCAGCCTGGTGCAGGTCTACAATTTTGTTTCTGGTGTCCTTTGACAGCTCTTTGGTCTTGGCCATAGTGGAGTTTGGAGTGTGACTGTTTGAGGTTGTGGACAGGTGTCTTTTATACTGATAACAAGTTCAAACAGGTGTCATTAATACAAGTAACGAGTGGAGGACAGAGGAGCCTCTTAAAGAAGAAGTTACAGGTCTGTGAGAGCCAGAAATCTTGCTTGTTTGTAGGTGACCAAATACTTATTTTCCACCATAATTTGCAAATAAATTCATTAAAAATCCTACAATGTGATTTTCTGGATTTTTTTTCTCTCAATTTGTCTGTCATAGTTGACGTGTACCTATGATGAATTAATTACAGGCCTCTCTCATCTTTTTAAGTGGGAGAACTTGCACAATTGGTGGCTGACTAAATACTTTTTTTCCCCACTGTAGTAGTGATAAAAAATTAATCGATAGTTACATATCACAATATTATTTTGGACAATATCGCAATATTATTTGTGCACTAGTCAGCTGTACCTGCACAATAATGCCAGTATTTTTCCTTCATAGCTTGTTCTCCATCTTATTTTTAAATAGTGAGCAATTTGTTTCTAGTGCTTTTATTTCCATGACTGATCAAAACTAAATTATCTTGTCCCTCTGCAGCAGACATATGGTGAGCAATATGTTTGGAACATAGAACCGCAATAAAATTGCAGTATCGAATCGCAATACATAGAATCGCAATACATAGAATCGCAATACATATATTATCAGCACCTAAGCATTGTGAGGTCCCCTCCATTATAGACTAGCCCTACTACATAGCATACTACATACTGTAGGGAATAGGGTGCAGTTTGGGACGTACCCAGGACTGGTCTATAATGGAGTCCCTACGACCCACTGTAGCCTGCCATAGTCTACAGCACAGGCGAGCAAACTTTTTTGGCTCGTGGGCCACACCAGGGATTTCAAAATTAGATGGGAGGGCCGCACACAGACCTTTATTTGTTTGTCAAAATCAATTTGCAGGCCAGAAAAAGTGTACTTATTAGAAAATATAGGCCCATTATATACATACATATTTTTATTTACCAACTTTTAATTTTGTTTTGTAATTTTTTATTTTTCAGAGGGCAGTTACATGTACAAGAACAATCAAATAAATGCATACAACGATAACCCCGACCCACCCCCCCCCCCAGTCCCCCACCCGCATCCTCCCTCCCCAACCAGAAACCATGCTTCCCACCCCACCTAACTGCAGGAAATTGGTTTTAAAACCTGCAAAATGTTCTCCCCTGCAAGATGACGACCTCCAATGTTCTTGGCCAGATCCCAGACAGAACTCAGCCCATTATCACGCCCCGTCATGCCCACCACCTAAGCCCCTTTTTTAAATCCAGATAAACCCCCTGCATTGTTACAATTAATTTCATAAAAAGGGCAACTCCACCACTTTTCAACCTTATTTTCATAATCTCTAGCAAAATACAAGTGTAAACATATATGAAAACTGCGCATTTCTAAGTTTTGTAGAAAAAAATATTTTGTTAAAAAGTTCGACCTGATGACAACAAAAGCTAAACCAAGTTTAAAAACAGCTATTTTCAAATACTATGAGATTCGAGGTGATGTGGGGAGCAAGAAAATACCCTCCCTAGGCTAGAAACTTGTTGCAGCTTTAGAAAATCACTGTTTTTTTTTACATTTAATTCTACCCTGTGATGTCACAGAGAAGCATTATTTTAGGACCTTCTGATCTTTTGAACCACAGATCATTGAAACACGCTGTTTTCACACAGTAGACACTGGTTTGGTGCTGGAGATTATGAATATAAGGTTCAAAAGTCTACATTCAGTTAAATTGTTTAAAGAAGAGGGTATTATTACAATCAGTTGTGTGAACCTTTAAAACAAAAATCCCTAAACGAAATACATGTTTTGGGGGGTTTTTCCCCCTACTAAATTAAAATCACAGTGCAGTTATCACAAATCATATTATTTTCCATGTTATAGCCTAACTAAGCTATAAAGGCCTGGAGAAAGTTGTGTTACATTACATTACGTTACCACTTACATTACATTGTCAGAGCAGCTTACCGATCACCTGCACCTGTACACAGCCTTTCTGAAATTATCCCACCCAACTACCTCATCCCCATATTATTTATTTTGCTAATTTGCACCCCAGTATCTCTATTTGCACATCATCTTCTGCACATTTATCATTCCAGTGTTAATACGAAATCTTAATTATTTTGCACTATGGCCTATTTATTGCCTTACCTCCATAACTTACTACATTTGCACACACTGTATATAGATTTTCTGTTGTATTTTTGACTTTATGTTTTGTTTATTCCATATGTAACTCTGTGTTGTTGTTTTTTAATCGCACTGCTTTGCTTTATCTTGACCAGGTCGCAGTTGTAAATGAGAACTTGTTCTCAACTGGCTTACCTGGTTAAATAAAGGTGCATTTTTTATTTTTTTTTGCATAGCTGTGTGCCGAGGGAAAGACAAAAATTCACAAAATTTGTCATTTACAACTCCTGTATTAGCAGACCGATAACCAACAACCCCAAACCATTGCTGACAGCAGCGCAGCCGCATTATGAATTCACCTGGAATTTTATGTAATTTTCTTATAGTTTTAATGGAAAACAGATTTTTTTTTTTTTATGGCTGTTTTTTCACCACACAACACGTACGGTGGGTCGTGACTCAAAAGATACCTCAATAGGTGGGTCACGGAGCAAAACAGATCGGAAACCCCCTGCTCAATAATTTGTAGTTCTGACATAGTTCTGTTGTACCATGATGATGCAATCAGTTGGTTCCTCTATGGAAGTGTATTCTGTTATCCCTAGGTAAACAGGAGAGCAGGGATGGAGGCTAAACCAATAGCAGAGCAGGGATGGGGCCTAAACCAATAGCAGAGCAGGGATGGAGGCTAAACCAATAGCAGAGCAGGGATGGGGCCTAAACCAATAGCAGAGCAGGGATGAGGATTAAACCAATAGCAGAGCAGGGATGAGGATTAAACCAATAGCAGAGCAGGGATGAGGATTAAACCAATAGCAGAGCAGGGATGAGGATTAAACCAATAGCAGAGCAGGGATGAGGATTTAACCAATAGCAGAGCAGGGATGAGGATTTAACCAATAGCAGAGCAGGGATGAGGATTTAACCAATAGCAGAGCAGGGATGAGGATTAAACCAAAAGCAGAGCAGGGATGGAGGCTAAACCAATAGCAGAGCAGGGAAGGGGCCTAAACCAATAGCAGAGCAGGGATGAGGATTAAACCAATAGCAGAGCAGGGATGAGGATTAAACCAATAGCAGAGCAGGGATGAGGATTAAACCAATAGCAGAGCAGGGATGAGGATTTAACCAATAGCAGAGCAGGGATGAGGATTTAACCAATAGCAGAGCAGGGATGAGGATTACACCAATAGCAGAGCAGGGATGAGGATTAAACCAATAGCAGAGCAGGGATGAGGATTAAACCAATAGCAGAGCAGGGATGAGGATTAAACCAATAGCAGAGCAGGGATGAGGATTAAACCAATAGCAGAGCAGGGATGAGGATTTAACCAATAGCAGAGCAGGGATGAGGATTAAACCAATAGCAGAGCAGGGATGAGGATTAAACCAATAGCAGAGCAGGGATGGAGGCTAAACCAATAGCAGAGCAGGGATGAGGATTAAACCAATAGCAGAGCAGGGATGAGGATTTAACCAATAGCAGAGCAGGGATGAGGATTAAACCAATAGCAGAGCAGGGATGAGGATTAAACCAATAGCAGAGCAGGGATGAGGATTTAACCAATAGCAGAGCAGGGATGAGGATTAAACCAATAGCAGAGCAGGGATGAGGATTAAACCAATAGCAGAGCAGGGATGAGGATTAAACCAATAGCAGAGCAGGGATGAGGATTAAACCAATAGCAGAGCAGGGATGAGGATTAAACCAATAGCAGAGCAGGGATGAGGATTAAACCAACAGATTTAAATTCAACATTGCGTAGTGAGGGAGTGAGGAAGTTAGGTAAACATGAGGTTAGGTAAACATGAGGTTAGGTAAACATGAGGTTAGGTAAACATTTCCATTTAAAAACGTAGAGGAGAGGGAGGAGTAGCACAGTGCTGTCTATCTCCGTCCCAAATGGCACCCTATGTAGCACACTACTTTTGACAAGGGAAATGGTACCCTATTGCCTATAGAGTAGTGCACCACCTAGGGAATAGGGTACCATCTAGGGAATAGGGTACCATCTAGGGAATAGGTTACCATCTAGGGAATAGGTTACCATCTAGGGAATCCGGTTACACCAGGGAAGGCCCAGTGTCTCTCTGATCTGCTATCAGACGTACCGGCTCTCTCCTCGTCTTGTCTCGGTTGAAAGGTCATTTTTGGAAGAAGCTAATGGACTGAACAGTGCATCGAGCTTCTCAAAGTAATTACACACACAGCAGAGCCTCTGACCGCCGCTGCCCGTGGTCTCAACGGATTACATTTCACTCAGACACACCTGCCTGAGGTATCATAGGAGAACAGAGCAACAGAGTTAAGCTGAGCAAATAGACATTTCTGTGTGTATGATTTTCTAGATGTGTGTGTGATCTTCTAGAAGTGTGTGATTTTCTAGACGTGTGTGTGATCTTCTAGAAGTGTGTGATCTTCTAGACGTGTGTGATCTTCTAGACGTGTGTGATCTTCTAGACGTGTGTGATCTTCTAGACGTGTGTGATCTTCTAGACGTGTGTGATCTTCTAGACGTGTGTGATCTTCTAGACGTGTGTGTGATCTTCTAGACGTGTGTGATCTTCTAGACGTGTGTGTGATCTTCTAGAAGTGTGTGAGCTTCTAGACGTGTGTGATCTTCTAGACGTGTGTGTGTGTGATCTTCTAGAAGTGTGTGATCTTCTAGACGTGTGTGTGTGTGATCTTCTAGAAGTGTGTGATCTTCTAGATGTGTGTGCGGTGTGGTGCGGTGTGGTACGGTGTGGTGCGGTGCAGTGCGGTGTGGTGCAGTGCGGTGTGGTGCGGTGTGGTGTGGCGTGGTGCGGTGTGGCATGGTGCGGTGCGGTGCGGCGTGGTGTGGTGCGGTGTGGTACGGTGTGGTTCGGTGTGGCGTGGTGTGGTGCGGCGTGGTGCGGAATGGCGTGGCGTGGCGTGGTGCGGTGCGGTGTGGTGCGGTGTGGCGTGGTGCGGTACGGTGCGGTGCGGCGTGGTGCGGTACGGTGCGGTGTGGTGTGGCGTGGTGTGGTGCGGTGTGGTGCGGCGTGGTGTGGTGCGGTGCGGTGCGGTGTGGCGTGGTGCGGCGTGGCGTGGTGCGGTACGGTGTGGTGCGGTGTGGCGTGGTGTGGTGCGGTGTGACGTGGTGCGGTACGGTGTGGTGCTGTGTGGCGTGGTGTGGTGCGGCGCGGTGTGGTGCGGTGCGGTGTGGTGCGGTGTGGCGTGGTGCGGTACGGTGCGGTGTGGTGCGGTGTGGCGTGGTGTGGTGCGGTGTGGCGTGGTGTGGTGCGGTGCGGCGTGGTGTGGTGCGGTACGGTACGGTGTGGTGCGGTGTGGTGTGGTGCGGTACGGTACGGTGTGGTGCGGTGTGGTGTGGCGTGGTGTGGTGCGGCGTGGTGTGGTGCGGTGTGGCGTGGTGCGGTGTGGCGTGGTGCGGTACGGTGTGGTGCGGTGTGGCGTGGTGTGGTGCGGTGTGACGTGGTGCGGTACGGTGTGGTGTGGTGTGGTGCGGCGTGGTGCGGTGCGGTGTGGTGCGGTGTGGCGTGGTGCGGTACGGTGCGGTGTGGCGTGGTGCGGCACGGTGTGGTGCGGTGTGGCGTGGTGTGGTGCGGCGTGGTGTGGTGCGGTACAGTACGGTACGGTGTGGTGCGGTGCGGCGTGGTGCGGTACGGTGCGGTGTGGCGTGGTGCGGCACGGTGTGGTGCGGTGTGGCGTGGTGCGGTGCGGCGTGGTGTGGTGCGGTACGGTACGGTACGGTGTGGTGTGGTGCGGTACGGTACGGTGTGGCGTGGTGTGGTGCGGCGCGGTGCGGTGCGGCGTGGTGTGGCGTGGTGTGGTGCGGCGTGGTGTGGTGCGGCGTGGCGAGGTGTGGTGTGGTGCGGTGTGGTGTGGTGTGGCATGGTGTGGTGTGGTGCGGCGTGGCGTGGTGCGGTGTGGTGCGGTGCGGTGCGGTGTGGCGTGGTGTGGTGCGGTGTGGCGTGGTGTGGTGTGTTCTAGACATCTCCGTGGTCTAATGGGTTCACAGCAGATCCTCTTTTATTCCTGTTGTCCAGAGGTGATGTAACATCATCAACACGATGCTGCTATCGTGATGCAGAGACGTACAGCACTAGTGCATAGTTGGACCAGATAACCTGACTATTGGTTGGATTCTTTAGCATCATTTAGCCTTGTGGTTTCATGTGTTTGGTTCTCCGTTTTAGCTCAAATAATGAAGCATTTCTTATTGAACGAGTCAAGGTAGTAAGTCCCTTCCTGTTTCAGTCCATTTTCTTCTGTTTGGTGTCTAATGAACCGGACACAGGTCCCCCCCAGGGCTTTTCTCAGGCCTGTACCTACCTGGCTGTCTACCTGAGATTAACCTGTAATAATCCACCTATCAGATTAACCTGTAATAACCCACCTATCAGATTAACCTGTAATAACCCACCTATCAGATTAACCTGTAATAACCCACCTATCAGATTAACCTATCAGATTAACCTGTATTATAAACTGGGTGGTTCAAGTCCTGAATGCTGATTGGCTGACAGCCGTGGTATATCAGACCATATACCATGGGTATGACAAAAAAAAAAAACATTTGTACTGCTCTAATTACGTTGGTAACCAGTTTATAACAGCAATAAGGCACCCCGGGGGTTTGTGGTATATGGCCAATATACCACGGCTAAGGGCTGTATCCAGGCACTCCGCGTTGCGTCGTGCTTAAGAACAGCCCTTAGCCGTGGTATATTGACCATATACCAAACCCCCTCGTGCCTTATTGCTTAAATAACCCACCTATCAACCACAGGTACAACACACACACACACACATCCACCTATCAACCACAGACAGGTACATGAAACACCTCTCCACAAGCCTGCTCATTTGGACCCTTAATCGCCTCCTAGTGTACCATAATCTTACCATGACATAGTGGCGCTGCATCTCTGTCTTCTCATTGGACAGCTTGTCGTACTCCACCTTAAGACTTTAAATAGGGAGACAATGTGTCAATTTACAGGCGTCGCTCTGGATGCGTCCCAAATGGCACCCTATTCCCCAATGGGCCCTGCTCAAAAGTAGTGCACTATATAGGGAATAGGGTGCATTAAGGACGCAATCTCTCTCTGCTGTGCCTGCCTCTTCAATAAATCATTCAGTCAGTCTAGTTTGAAACCACTTTACGACATTGTTGCATTTGTCAACTTCAGCACCTTTGTTTTCCCCTCTAAAACGTCGACAACATTGAGTGGTCAAACGTGGCGCTAAATAGCTCTCACAATTTAGATGATGTACAGCCAGGTAATATGAAGCACTTTGTTCAATTCAGATCACATTCAGCGTCTGTCACTGACATTTACCACAGTGAAGATATTGGCTAGTTTTTAAACCATGTCCAAGCTTTTCCATATTGATAGACTAGACTAGCGTCATAAAAAACTGAAATCACAAACGTAGCGGAATTCAGTTGGGATGACAGCAGGGGGCTCTACGCTGACCATTTTTACAGGGAGCACACGTGTGCCCCTAAGCTGAACAATTTAGAAGCACACAAAATAAATTTAGGAGCACAATAAAGAAATATTTGAGGTAATAAAGCTGTTTTCTTTGTAGTATTGACGCAAGCATGAATCTCAGTGTGTTCTCCACTCAGGGCTGCGGTACAGTGAAGTATTATCACCTGGGTGATGTTTTTCTAGGCACACTGGTGCTCCTAAATTAAAAATTTCCAGGTCACACAGCAACATTTTTAGGCACATATGCTAGTAAAATGGTCGCGCTGTAGAGCCCTGCGCAGGCTGCCATACTGCGACGATATAGGCTTATAGGTGACTAGTTACCTGTGATATTGGGCCTGCGGGAAGTGACTAGTTACCTGTGATATTGGGCCTGCGGGAAGTGACTAGTTACCTGTGATATTGGGCCTGCGGGAAGTGACTAGTTACCTGTGATATTGGGCCTGCGGGAAGTGACTAGTTACCTGTGATATTGGGCCTGCGGGAAGTGACTAGTTACCTGTGATATTGGGCCTGCGGGGAAGTGACTAGTTACCTGTGATATTGGGCTCTGCGGGAAGTGACTAGTTACCTGTGATATTGGGCCTGCGGGAAGTGACTAGTTACCTGTGATATTGGGCCTGCGGGGAAGTGACTAGTTACCTGTGATATTGGGCCCTGCGGGAAGTGACTAGTTACCTGTGATATTGGGCCTGCGGGAAGTGACTAGTTACCTGTGATATTGGGCCTGCGGGAAGTGACTAGTTACCTGTGATATTGGGCCTGCGGGAAGTGACTAGTTACCTGTGATATTGGGCCTGCGGGAAGTGACTAGTTACCTGTGATATTGGGCCTGCAGGAAGTGACTAGTTACCTGTGATATTGGGCCTGCGGGAAGTGACTAGTTACCTGTGATATTGGGCCTGCGGGAAGTGACTAGTTACCTGTGATATTGGGCCTGCGGGAAGTGACTAGTTACCTGTGATATTGGGGCCTGCGGGAAGTGACTAGTTACCTGTGATATTGGGCCTGCGGGAAGTGACTAGTTACCTGTGATATTGGGCCTGCGGGAAGTGACTAGTTACCTGTGATATTGGGCCTGCGGGAAGTGACTAGTTACCTGTGATATTGGGCCTGCAGGAAGTGACTAGTTACCTGTGATATTGGGCCTGCAGGAAGTGACTAGTTACCTGTGATATTGGGCCTGCGGGAAGTGACTAGTTACCTGTGATATTGGGCCTGCAGGAAGTGACTAGTTACCTGTGATATTGGGCCTGCAGGAAGTGAAACTCGTCTTTGATCCTGTCGCAGGACTCTGCTACGGTGAACTTGAACCCAGGCTGACTGGGCTGACCATGACCAGGTGCCTGGAACAACAAGGTGAGAACATCACATCATCAGATGAGATCATTAGAAAGGCTGTGTAGGGAGAGATATGGTGCACATGCAAGAAGTACATGTTTTATCTTGTTTAGTCTTCATATTTACTGAATTCAATAGGCTATATTTCAGCCCATCATTAGGACAGGACATATATTTCAGCCCATCATTAGGACAGGACATATATTTCAGCCCATCATTAGGGCAGGACATATATTTCAGCCCATCATTAGGACATGACATATATTTCAGCCCATCATTAGGACAGGACATATATTTCAGCCCATCATTAGGACAGGACATGTATTTCAGCCCATCATTAGGACATGACATATATTTCAGCCCATCATTAGGACAGGACATATATTTCAGCCCATCATTAGGACAGGACATGTATTTCAGCCCATCATTAGGACAGGACATATATTTCAGCCCATCATTAGGACAGGACATGTATTTCAGCCCATCATTAGGACAGGACATGTATTTCAGCCCATCATTAGGACAGGACATATATTTCAGCCCATCATTAGGACAGGACATGTATTTCAGCCCATCATTAGGACAGGACATATATTTCAGCCCATCATTAGGACAGGACATATATTTCAGCCCATCATTAGGAGAGGACATATATTTCAGCCCATCATTAGGACAGGACATATATTTCAGCCCATAATTAGGGCAGGACATGTGTATATATTTCAGCCCATCATTAGGACAGGACATGTGTATATATTTCAGCCCATCATTAGGACAGGACATGTGTATATATTTCAGCCCATCATTAGGACAGGACATATATTTCAGCCCATCATTAGGACAGGACATATATTTCAGCCCATAATTAGGGCAGGACATGTGTATATATTTCAGCCCATCATTAGGACAGGACATGTGTATATATTTCAGCCCATCATTAGGACAGGACATGTGTATATATTTCAGCCCATCATTAGGACAGGACATGTGTATATATTTCAGCCCATCATTAGGACAGGACATATATTTCAGCCCATCATTAGGACAGGACATATATTTCAGCCCATAATTAGGGCAGGACATGTGTATATATTTCAGCCCATCATTAGGACAGGACATGTGTATATATTTCAGCCCATCATTAGGGCAGGACATATATTTCAGCCCATCATTAGGACAGGACATATATTTCAGCCCATCATTAGGACAGGACATGTGTATATATTTCAGCCCATCATTAGGACAGGACATGTGTATATATTTCAGCCCATCATTAGGACAGGACATGTGTAAATATTTCAGCCCATCATTAGGGCAGGACATGTGTACATATTTCAGCCCATAATTAGGACAGGACATGTGTATATATTTCAGCCCATCATTAGGACAGGACATGTGTATATATTTCAGCCCATCATTAGGGCAGGACATGTGTATATATTTCAGCCCATCATTAGGACAGGACATGTGTATATATTTCAGCCCATCATTAGGACAGGACATGTGTATATATTTCAGCCCATCATTAGGACAGGACATATATTTCAGCCCATCATTAGGACAGGACATATATTTCAGCCCATAATTAGGGCAGGACATGTGTATATATTTCAGCCCATCATTAGGACAGGACATGTGTATATATTTCAGCCCATCATTAGGGCAGGACATATATTTCAGCCCATCATTAGGACAGGACATATATTTCAGCCCATCATTAGGACAGGACATGTGTATATATTTCAGCCCATCATTAGGACAGGACATGTGTATATATTTCAGCCCATCATTAGGACAGGACATGTGTAAATATTTCAGCCCATCATTAGGGCAGGACATGTGTACATATTTCAGCCCATAATTAGGACAGGACATGTGTATATATTTCAGCCCATCATTAGGACAGGACATGTGTATATATTTCAGCCCATCATTAGGGCAGGACATGTGTATATATTTCAGCCCATCATTAGGACAGGACATGTGTATATATTTCAGCCCATAATTAGGACAGGCCATGTGTATATATTTCAGCCCATAATTAGGGCAGGACATGTGTATATATTTCAGCCCATCATTAGGACAGGACATGTGTATATATTTCAGCCCATAATTAGGGCAGGACATGTGTATATATTTCAACCCATCATTAGGACAGGACATGTGTATATATTTCAGCCCATCATTAGGACAGGACGTGTGTATTTTTGACACTAGACTGGTCAGTCTGCATCCATAGCTCGTGTTACAGTTTCTTCTATATTAGAAGGGGACGTCAATATTTCACATTGGATGGGTAGGGTGCATCAAATGTGTATTCCACACTGTCTGCTGTTTGGCACTCTGGGACAGTATTCATGAAGTGTCTCAGAGGAGAAGTGCTGATCTAGTATCAGGTCCCCCCCCCCCCTGTCCAATGTAATATAATTCATAATGAAAGGCTAAACTTTACTGATCCTAGATCTGCACTCCTACTCCGAAACACTTAGTGAACACAGGATTTCATTCATAGATCTGGCTATGATTGTGTTCCAGAGTCTATGAGTGTTTGTGTATGGGTCCATCTGGAGTAGCTAACGTAACACTCCTAGCTACTGCAGTAGCCGTTCTGACAAAAGGGAGGGAGTGAGATTTTACAGCCCAGCTCCATACGTTGCAGCCCTTGTAATGCTGAGCACAAACACCATCACATTCACAGCGCCTACTTCGCATGGATGGATGGGCTGACTGTGCCAGAGGAGAAGGGGCTGGTCTAAAACACTTTTTTTTTTTTTTTTTTAAGCTATGGAATTCAAAGCAGGTGTCACTTTAAAAAAAAAATGTGGGTAGAGCATGTCAACAATCATCTGTCCAACTCACACACAAACTTGACTTCTGATAGGAGTATGATATCTAATATTGTTGTTAATGTAGATAGCTACAGTAAGAGTAGCAATACTATTTCAGTCATTTCAGTTCAAGGCAACGTTATGGTGAAATAAATATTTTGAAAGCCAGATAGCTAGAACTGAACTCAAGTCTTGCGGGACTCTCCGTGCAAAAATGCAATTCTGTGTTCAGAGAAAGATAAAACATTACAAAGAGGCAACAACATACCGGATGTCGGCCCTGCGGATACATCTTGAAATGTATCCTTTGTTTATTTGTGGGAGAAGCGAGAGGTTCTCTGGTGATGAGACGGTCAGTGTCTGGCTCGCCACTGTCTCTGCTCCTCTCACAACAACAGTCAGTGGGGGGGAGAACTCCTCCTTGTCAAAAATCCTCTGGTGCAAAATCCTTCGTTGATGACGCGATTTAATCTGTTGGTTGAAAACAGGAGAAAACTAAGAATGTTTCAGCCCAGACTGGCTAATAAAATCCGTGGGCAAAAACTGTCAAAGGCAAAAGGAAATGTATTACAAAGGCGGCGCACAACATTCACATGATCATCATTAACTAGCTAACAGTAACGTTAGCTAGATAGTTCCACATTTTTACACCAGAAGCAGTGTGCCCGATCTAACCACGGTGTGGCTGTAAATTCCACTTTCCCCAATTTGATACAGCAGCGACCGATAGCTAACGGTAAGTAACCTGTTTAGCTAGCCTAGCCACAAACGTTAACGGTTAGCTATGTGGCAAGTGAAGCTAGCTAGCTAAGTTACCTAACTACGTAATCTTGTCTTGACTTTATTTGTACTCCTCCTACCTGTGTGTTTAGTACTCATATGATTTGATGTAAAAAATAAAAATAAAAAAGTACGGATATTTAGCTACACAAATCAGCTTTTAAATCCCTCCGAGGGTGTCTGGATGCCGAGAAGGTTCTTGATCAACGCAGACTGTCCGCTTCTCGAGAAGGACTAGCCAGCCAGCGGTCTGCTTCAAGACGAGCGGTTTCTCTAGCTACTGTACTTGAGCCGTTTTGTTTGAAGAAAAAAAAGATGGCTGCTTAATCCCAAGGTATGTTCTCAAATATATCTTCCGAATTTGAAGAGTTTTGAAATTCTTTAAAAGCGTAGCTAACATGTTAACGGTTAACTCCGTCGACGGTCTCACATATCGCAGTTGTGGACAACTAGCTTTCCCCGTCCGTGCCACACACAGGCAGTCTACAGCACTAGGGCTGAACGGCAGTGAAAGCGCGCCTCTGTCTGTCCAATCAGATTTGCTCTGAAGGAGTACGGCTGCTCGGGCCTATCAGAGAACGATGTCCCCACGTGGGGCAGCGGTTTCTACTTGAGCGTTCGTTTTGTATTACGGTTCGGGTTAGTACAGTTTGCATTCGTCTCGCCAGATGAGCCAGATGAGTCGGTTCAAATCAAAGTGACGGAGGGTAAGGACAGCCTTGGAGGGATTTAAAAGCGGATAGCCATAATACTGCTAAATAGTTCATTAATGGTTACCGGGACTATCAGCACCGACCCTATCTTGTTCTGACTCTATGCATGAGGGCTATATATATATATATCACAAAGCTATATACACACTCACACCGACAACACAAACACACTGACACAACACAAATAATAATATGCCATTTAGCAGACGCTTTTATCCAAAGCGACTTACAGTCATGCGTGCATACATTTTTACGTATGGGTGGTCCCGGGGATCGAACCCACTACCTTGGCGTTACAAGCGCCGTGCTCTACCAGCTGAGCTACAGAGGACCACAAACACACGTGCACACACTTTTACAGTCATCATATGCTGCTGCTACTCTGTTCTTTATTTTGCACTTATTATTATCTATCCTGATGCCTAGTCACTTTACCCTGCCTTCATGTACATATCTACCTCAACTACCTTATTATTATCTATCCTGATGCCTAGTCACTTTACCCTGCCTTCATATACATATCTACCACAAATACCTTATTATTATCTATCCTGATGCCTAGTCACTTTACCCTGCCTTCATGTACATATCTACCTCAAATACCTTATTATTATCTATCCTGATGCCTAGTCACTTTACCCTGCCTTCATATACATATCTACCACAAATACCTTATTATTATCTATCCTGATGCCTAGTCACTTTACCCCTGCCTTCATGTACATATCTACCTCAAATACCTTATTATTATCTATCCTGATGCCTAGTCACTTTACCCTGCCTTCATGTACATATCTACCACAAATACCTTATTATTATCTATCCTGATGCCTAGTCACTTTACCCTGCCTTCATGTACATATCTACCTCAAATACCTTATTATTATCTATCCTGATGCCTAGTCACTTTACCCTGCCTTCATGTACATATCTACCACAAATACCTTATTATTATCTATCCTGATGCCTAGTCACTTTACCCTGCCTTCATGTACATATCTACCTCAAATACCTTATTATTATCTATCCTGATGCCTAGTCACTTTACCCTGCCTTCATGTACATATCTACCTCAAATACCTTATTATTATCTATCCGGATGCCTAGTCACTTTACCCTGCCTTCATGTACATATCTACCTCAAATACCTTATTATTATCTATCCTGATGCCTAGTCACTTTACCCTGCCTTCATGTACATATCTACCTCAAATACCTTATTATTATCTATCCTGATGCCTAGTCACTTTACCCTGCCTTCATGTACATATCTACCTCAAATACCTTATTATTATCTATCCTGATGCCTAGTCACTTTACCCTGCCTTCATGTACATATCTACCTCAAATACCTTATTATTATCTATCCTGATGCCTAGTCACTTTACCCTGCCTTCATGTACATATCTACCTCAAATACCTCATACCCCTGCACATTGATCTGGTACTTCCTGTATATAGCTTCATTCTTGTGTATTTTATTCCTCTTTTGTTACTATTTATATTTTTATTATTACTTTTTAACTGTGCGTCGTTGAGAAGGGCTCCTAATCAAGCATTTTAATGGTTAAGTTGCATTCAGCCCATTTGACAAATAAATGTGATTTTCACCGGTTTCCTCCTGTCACGTGAGGAAATCGCTGGCCGGTGCAGTCAAATGGAACGCACCTAATGTTATACGACATCGTCCTTTTCGCCATTATTGTACCGACGAGAATATTAAGACGCAATACTTACTCTGCATGTTCTATAGATGTACTTATTCTCTTTTTTATGCCCATAGGCCTAAATTCAAAGTATGTGCTCCATTCAGAACAAATAGGTCGGCTGCTCCTGTTCCTAGCCCGGCTACTGTCCGTTTAGCCATCATTCCACCCCTTGACAAGAAATGAGAGCTAAACAGATGGTACCCGGGTTATCCTGCTTCTGCTGCGAAGTGAACTACGTCCTTTCGTGCATAATAGTACATCATGTGGGTAACGTTATGCAGGCGTTGTCTCATCATGACCACTGAACCATTAATTAATTCCTATTACAGTTGATCTCTCTACAACCCCCGAACACGTCTTTGGCCTAGGCTATAGAAAATCATGCCTAGCCACAGTGGTTCCTAACCTTCTTCGGTTACTGAAATTTTGCTCTGCCAGGAGTACCCCTGAAGTATCCCCTCATGTGCATTTTACTAGTAAGCCTATGGTTTCATGAGTCTTCTCAATTACCCCCTGTGGATAGGCCAAGTACCCCCAGGGGTCTTAGTACCCCTGTTTGGGAACGACATACTGGCCTAATAGATATAGGGTATATATTGATGTTTACTAAATTGCACAGCATCTTAACAACATATAGATCAGAGTGCACATTGTCAACATCTGGATGTTACTGAGCTCGAGCTGATTGTTCAGGGTCTGATCCGCGTGAACAACGTCGAGCTTCCCCTGCCAGAGCTCGCGCTGGGCTCCATAACTACAGCGGCTCTGACCCACGTGGGTTCCCTTCGCCATTTTACAGCTCCTCCTCCAATTGCTGCGCAGCACTCTTACTCGCTCGCCTGCCATTGGTCGGGTTGTGTCAAGACTGTCACGCAAGAGCTAGGCTGTCAATCAAAGGCCACGTGGGGTCAAGCACTGACAAACGCCTGCTCCTCGGTCGGGGCATTGCTCTGGCGGTGAATAGTGGTCTGCCTGGAATGGATGCTTCATTAATTAGCTTAGAATGCTTTCCACTCCAGTTCAAACAATCTGTTCTGTTACCACCACGTGGTAATGAGAGGCTATATTAAACAAAGGAAAAGGGAAGCATGCAAACACTTACTAACAAGCTGTAGTGGGGTTTGTTGGTCACTGACAGCAGCACACACATCTACAAGGAATTCATTAATTCATTATCAAACACGATGGGAAGAAATCAACATATTCTGTTAATGTAACCTTAATAGTGAAAACTGGAATATGATTAAGTGCCACTAACACTCAAACGAGCAACAGAATAATGCAGGTGTGATAATGCCAGTTGGTGCATGAGTGAGTGGTACGCCATCCTTCAACCACCAAGGTCACTAAACACACTGCTACATATTATCAGGCCCTTTCAAACACAAACTATCAAAATTACAGTTTGAATCTCTCGCTATATATACATTATCAAGCATAATGTGGCCTTGCTGGTTTTACATTTTAGCAGATGCTCTTATCCAGAGCAGTTAGGGTTAAGTGCCTTGCTCAAGGGCACGTCGACAGATTTGTCACCTAGTCGGCTCGGGGATTAGAACCAGCGACCTTTCGATTACTGGCACAACGCTCTTAACCACCAAGCTACCTGCCGCCCCGTTTGTGGTGTAGGTCATGAAGGACACAGTGAAAAAACATTTGAATATGAGAGTGACTAACACATTGACTACATTTGATTTGATTTGATCCTCACCAACAAGCAAAGGGACGTGGGATATGTGTGTTATTTCCAAGGTAGAGAGAAGCATTGGCCTGTGAGAAACTCAAGCAGGACTGTAGACAGGATAAGCTTTCACAGGCTACCACCCCCACGCCTTTCAATAGAGAGTGATCTTGGATTAAATGCATCAAAAGGCCTGATCCTAACCTTCCCCAAGGAGGGCGATCAGGAGCCCTCCCCTCCACCCCCTCCACCCAGCTACACCTCCACAGTGTTTATTTACAGCCCCTCCTCCTCCCCCAGCCCCAGCCAACCCCGCAGCCACAGCCCCTCCCCCTCCCCCATCCCCAGCCCTAGCCTCCACCCTGCAGCCCCTCCCCCTCCCCCAGCCCCAACACCAGCCCTAGCCTCTCACCCTGCAGCCACAGCCCCTCCCCCAGCCCTAGCCCCAGCCTCCACCCCCCAGCCACAGTCCCTCCCCCAGCCCTAGCCCCAGCCTCCACCCCCCAGCCACAGTCCCTCCCCCAGCCCTAGCCCCAGCCTCCACCCCCCAGCCACAGTCCCTCCCCCAGCCCCTCCCCCAGACTCCACCCTGCAGCCACAGTGAGACTCCCAGCCCAGCCCCATCCTCTCTCTTTGTGGGTATACAGCAGCAATAACAAGGCATAGATCGATGATATGTTGCAACAATTTATTATGAGCTGATATTGGTGGTAGCCTATTTGCAGATTGCTGCAGTCATTAGTGTGACCGACAGTTAATAAATGACTGGGGTAGTTTCCCCACTCTTGGCTGGTCATGAGGCAGAACACGAGGACACCTTGTCTGCATGGGTGGGTGGGTGACAGACTCACACATAAACACAGCTGTTTGATGACTTAGTATCCAGAACTGTAGGGCTGCCAATGTGTTAGCCCCTTCCTTTCAGCGAGCTGCAAGCCACTTCCAGCAGGTGTAATTTGTGACACTCTCTCCCACTCTTAGTTTCTCTCTCACACCCTTCACAGTATTATCAGGGAGTAGAGTTCCACTAGGAGATATTACTCAAGAGGACCCTTGGCTTGGCAACTCCATAGAGCCACATCACATCACTCCAGTATCAACTGTCTTGTGAAGACACACAGGGCCAAGCACTGTTTAGTTACACAAACACCTGATAGTAATACTGCTGGAGAGCTTTGAATGAAACTCTGAATTATACTCTGTTGAGATTAATACAGTGAGTCCCTAGTGCAGGACACAAATAATTTTACATTTTAGCAGATGCTATTATCCAGAGCGACTTACAGTTAGTGAGTGCATACATCATTTTAAATTTTTTAAAACTGGCCTCCCGTGGGAATCGAACCCACAACCCTGAGCTACATCCCTGCCGGCCATTCCCTCCCCTACCCTGGACCAATTGCGCGCCGCCCCATTGGTCTCCCGGTCGCGGCCGCCTACGACAGAGCCTGGATTTAACCAGGATCTCTAGTGGCACAGCTAGCACTGCGATGCAGTGCCTTAGACCACTGCGCCACTCGGGAGGTGAAGTGAAAACATTAAACAATGCATCAGCAGTGAAATATATCTACATATTCTAATGAGATCACTCATTAGCATCAGGGGCCAGTTTTTCCAAAACATTTAATCTGGATCAGAATGATCCGGATTCCGTAATCCATTGTTTCGCTATCCAGGATCAGATCAGTCTGGCTGTTTTTGCTATCCAGGATCAGATCAATCTGTCTGGTTTTTTAGAAGGTTTTTCAGAAAATAATTGGATAGGATCATTCTGATCCAGATGCCACAATGTCAAGATCACAGAATCCGGATTTTCAGTGCTTTAAACAGGCCTACAGGACAGGTTGTGGTATTACTTCTACACTGTGAAACAGAGATGATTAAACTACATGAATAAATGTACCTTGATAATAAAACAAACTATCCTAATTACTACCTTTTGAGTTTTGAAAAACACAAAAAAAAAATGACATTCAATCCTGATTAAAGGTCAGATTGGATTACCAAATCCTTATCCCTGTCCGGAGGATCAGAATCGAATTGTTCAGTTTTGAAAAACCCAATGCTAACATTTAATCCTATGCGATTGCCGAAATCCAATAAGATAACTTTTGAAAAACTGGCGCATGATGAATTACATGAAGATAGCTAAAACAAAGAGCTTGCATGTCACTTGTAAGGACATGTATTTGCATAACTCTTAATATAACAACTAAAAAAGCGTTAAATATATATATATATAAATATATACAGTGGGGGAAAAAAGTATTTAGTCAGCCACCAATTGTGCAAGTTCTCCCACTTGAAAAGATGAGAGGCCTGTTATTTTCATCATAGGTACACGTCAACTATGACAGACAAATTGAGAAAAAAAAAATCCAGAAAATCACATTGTAGGATTTTTAATGAATTTATTAGCAAATTATGGTGGAAAATAAGTATTTGGTCAATACCAAAAGTTTCTCAATACTTTGTTATATACCCTTTCTTGGCAATGACACAGGTCAAACGTTTTCTGTAAGTCTTCACAAGGTTTTCACACACTGTTGCTGGTATTTTGGCCCATTCCTCCATGCAGATCTCCTCTAGAGCAGTGATGTTTTGGGGCTGTCGCTGGGCAACACAGACTTTCAACTCCCTCCAAAGATGTTCTATGGGGTTGAGATCTGGAGACTGGCTAGGCCACTCCAGGACCTTGAAATGCTTCTTACGAAGCCACTCCTTCGTTGCCCGGGCAGTGTGTTTGGGATCATTGTCATGCTGAAAGACCTAGCCACGTTTCATCTTCAATGCCCTTGCTGATGGAAGGAGGTTTTCACTCAAAATCTCACGATACATGGCCCCATTCATTCTTCCTTTACACGGATCAGTCGTCCTGGTCCCTTTGCAGATAAAACAGCCCCAAAGCATGATGTTTCCACCCCCATGCTTCACAATAGGTATGGTGTTCTTTGGATGCAACTCAGCATTCTTTGTCCTCCAAACACAACGAGTTGAGTTTTTACCAAAAAGTTATATTTTGGTTTCATCTGACCATATGACATTCTCCCAATCCTCTTCTGGATCATCCAAATGCACTCTAGCAAACTTCAGACGGGCCTGGACATGTACTGGCTTAAGCAGGGGGACACGTCTGGCACTGCAGGATTTGAGTCCCTGGCGGCGTAGCGTGTTACTGATGGTAGGCTTTGTTACTTTGGTCCCAGCTCTCTGCAGGTCATTCACTAGGTCCCCCCGTGTGTTCTGGGATTTTTGCTCACCGTTCTTGTGATCATTTTGACCCCACGGGGTGAGATCTTGCGTGGAGCCCCAGATCGAGGGAGATTATCAGTGGTCTTGTATGTCTTCCATTTCCTAATAATTGCTCCCACAGTTGATTTCTTCAAACCAAGCTGCTTACCTATTGCAGATTCAGTCTTCCCAGCCTGGTGCAGGTCTACAATTTTGTTTCTGGTGTCCTTTGACAGCTCTTTGGTCTTGGCCATAGTGGAGTTTGGAGTGTGACTGTTTGAGGTTGTGGACAGGTGTCTTTTATACTGATAACAAGTTCAAACAGGTGTCATTAATACAAGTAACGAGTGGAGGACAGAGGAGCCTCTTAAAGAAGAAGTTACAGGTCTGTGAGAGCCAGAAATCTTGCTTGTTTGTAGGTGACCAAATACTTATTTTCCAACATAATTTGCAAATAAAATCATTAAAAATCCTACAATGTGATTTTCTGGATTTTTTTTCTCTCCATTTGTCTGTCATAGTTGACGTGTACCTATGATGAAAATTACAGGCCCTCTCATCTTTTTAAGTGGGAGAACTTGCACAATTGGTGGCTGACTAAATACTTTTTTTCCCCACTGTACCTAATTCTCACTTTGTGTTTAATGGGCTAAACTACACATTCTGTTAACCTCTGACTCCAGAGTGATCTGTCTTGCAATTTGTATGACATTTCAGATGTAGATATGATAATGTTTCACAAAGTAGTTTGAATGTAGTGAACTACTTTTTCAAAGTAACTTTAGTTAACTAAACTATATATTTTTTAAACTATATTAGCTTTAGTGTAGTTTAACTTCTTCCAGTATGAAGTAATTGGTAGCTTGGTAAACTATATTTTCAGAGTAGATTCCCCCAACACTGCTAATCACTACCTTTGAGTAACTTTTTACTCCCAAAACAACATTTCATCCTGATTAAAGGTGAGATTGGATTACCAAATCCTTATCCCTATCCGGAGGATCAGAATCTCCGTTTTCAGTTTTCAGAAAAACACAACTGTAACCTCTAATACTATCTGATTGAGGGGAAGTCCTAGCAGATAACTTTGGAAAAACTGGCCCCAGATCTAAAGCTCTCTCTCTCTCCATCAACGCTGTTGTCACTCTAATCCAGTTTGTTAAGTGGTTGATTTGTTTAAACCTCCTTAGGACAAATTAGTTAATTCAGTAACATGGTTCATCATTACATTCACATGATATGGGAATGACTTCACGTGACTTTGTAGCCTACTAGGCAAGGAGAAAATAGGACTGTGTTGTTATGGGAACGCTCAATAAACATGTACAACTTCTAGAGATTTAAATGATTACAATTAGCAGACACTCGGTTGTTGCTCACATATGGTAGAGTACGTGAAGGGTGCTACAGAGTGAGGACAAATTGTTTGCATTCATTATTCTCTGAGGTGTTTTAGTATTGTAGGACAGGCTTGTAGATTTTGTAAGATTGCCTGGCATGTATAAATAATCATAATAAATAATATGCCCTTTAGCAGACGCTTTTATCCAAAGCGACTTACAGTCATGTGCGCATACATTTTTACGTATGGGTGGTCCCGGGGATCGAACCCACTACCCTGGCGTTACAAGCGCCGTGCTCTACCAATTGAGCTACAGAGGACCACGTAAATGTACGACAGCTCATGTTTTCAGAACTACAGTATATACTGTAGTATTATCCCCTTATATATACAGTACCTTGTAGACATCTCTAGCAAGGCCATTAGGATTTTGTTCTTAGACTCTGTCATTTCAGGCCTCCTCTTAGATGCTGTGATTTCAGTATGTCCTCTCAGACAGGCCTACTGTCATTTCAGGCCTCCTCTTAGATGCTGTGATTTCAGTATGTCCTCTCAGACAGGCCTACTGTCATTTCAGGCCTCCTCTTAGATGCTGTGATTTCAGTATGTCCTCTCAGACAGGCCTACTGTCATTTCAGGCCTCCTCTTAGAAGATGCTGTGATTTCAGTATGTCCTCTCAGACAAGCCTACTGTCATTTCAGGCCTCCTCTTAGATGCTGTGATTTCAGTATGTCCTCTCAGACAGGCCTACTGTCATTTCAGGCCTCCTCTTAGATGCTGTGATTTCAGTATGTCCTCTCAGACAGGCCTACTGTCATTTCAGGCCTCCTCATAGATGCTGTGATTTCAGTATGTCCTCTCAGACAGGCCTACTGTCATTTCAGGCCTCCTCTTAGATGCTGTGATTTCAGTGTGTCCTCTCAGACAGGCCTACTGTCATTTCAGGCCTCCTCTTAGATGCTGTGATTTCAGTGTGTCCTCTCAGACAGGCCTACTGTCATTTCAGGCCTCCTCTTAGATGCTGTGATTTCAGTGTGTCCTCTCAGACAGGCCTACTGTCATTTCAGGCCTCCTCTTAGATGCTGTGATTTCAGTATGTCCTCTCAGATAGGCCTACTGTCATTTCAGGCCTCCTCTTAGATGCTGTGATTTCAGTATGTCCTCTCAGACAGGCCTACTGTCATTTCAGGCCTCCTCTTAGATGCTGTGATTTCAGTATGTCCTCTCAGACAGGCCTACTGTCATTTCCGGCCTCCTCTTAGATGCTGTGATTTCAATGTGTCCTCTCAGACAGGCCTACTGTCATTTCCGGCCTCCTCTTAGATGCTGTGATTTCAGTATGTCCTCTCAGACAGGCCTACTGTCATTTCAGGCCTCCTCTTAGATGCTGTGATTTCAGTGTGTCCTCTCAGACAGGCCTACTGTCATTTCAGGCCTCCTCTTAGATGCTGTGATTTCAGTGTGTCCTCTCAGACAGGCCTACTGTCATTTCAGGCCTCCTCTTAGATGCTGTGATTTCAGTATGTCCTCTCAGACAGGCCTACTGTCATTTCAGGCCTCCTCTTAGATGCTGTGATTTCAGTATGTCCTCTCAGACAGGCCTACTGTCATTTCCGGCCACCTCTTAGATGCTGTGATTTCAATGTGTCCTCTCAGACAGGCCTACTGTCATTTCCGGCCTCCTCTTAGATGCTGTGATTTCAGTATGTCCTCTCAGACAGGCCTACTGTCATTTCAGGCCTCCTCTTAGATGCTGTGATTTCAGTGTGTCCTCTCAGACAGGCCTACTGTCATTTCAGGCCGCCTCTTAGATGCTGTGATTTCAGTGTGTCCTCTCAGACAGGCCTACTGTCATTTCCGGCCTCCTCTTAGATGCTGTGATTTCAGTGTGTCCTCTCAGATAGGCCTACTGTCATTTCCGGCCTCCTCTTAGATGCTGTGATTTCAGTGTGTCCTCTCAGACAGGCCTACTGTCATTTCAGGCCTCCTCTTAGATGCTGTGATTTCAGTATGTCCTCTCAGATAGGCCTACTGTCATTTCAGGCCTCCTCTTAGATGCTGTGATTTCAGTATGTCCTCTCAGACAGGCCTACTGTCATTTCAGGCCTCCTCTTAGATGCTGTGATTTCAGTATGTCCTCTCAGACAGGCCTACTGTCATTTCAGGCCTCCTCTTAGATGCTGTGATTTCAGTATGTCCTCTCAGACAGGCCTACTGTCATTTCCGGCCTCCTCTTAGATGCTGTGATTTCAATGTGTCCTCTCTGACAGGCCTACTGTCATTTCCGGCCTCCTCTTAGATGCTGTGATTTCAGTATGTCCTCTCAGACAGGCCTACTGTCATTTCAGGCCTCCTCTTAGATGCTGTGATTTCAGTATGTCCTCTCAGACAGGCCTACTGTCATTTCAGGGCTCCTCTTAGATGCTGTGATTTCAGTGTGTCCTCTCAGACAGGCCTACTGTCATTTCAGGCCTCCTCTTAGATGCTGTGATTTCAGTATGTCCTCTCAGACAGGCCTACTGTCATTTCAGGCCTCTTCTTAGATGCTGTGATTTCAGTATGTCCTCTCAGATAGGCCTACTGTCATATCAGGCCTCCTCTTAGATGCTGTGATTTCAGTATGTCCTCTCAGACAGGCCTACTGTCATTTCAGGCCTCCTCTTAGATGCTGTGATTTCAGTATGTCCTCTCAGACAGGCCTACTGTCATTTCCGGCCTCCTCTTAGATGCTGTGATTTCAATGTGTCCTCTCAGACAGGCCTACTGTCATTTCAGGACTCCTCTTAGATGCTGTGATTTCAGTATGTCCTCTCAGACAGGCCTACTGTCATTTCAGGCCACCTCTTAGATGCTGTGATTTCAGTATGTCCTCTCAGATAGGCCTACTGTCATTTCAGGCCTCCTCTTAGATGCTGTGATTTCAGTATGTCCTCTCAGACAGGCCTACTGTCATTTCAGGCCTCCTCTTAGATGCTGTGATTTCAGTGTGTCCTCTCAGACAGGCCTACTGTCATTTCATGCCTCCTCTTAGATGCTGTGATTTCAGTGTGTCCTCTCAGACAGGCCTACTGTCATTTCAGGCCGCCTCTTAGATGCTGTGATTTCAGTATGTCCTCTCAGACAGGCCTACTGTCATTTCCGGCCTCCTCTTAGATGCTGTGATTTCAGTGTGTCCTCTCAGATAGGCCTACTGTCATTTCCGGCCTCCTCTTAGATGCTGTGATTTCAGTGTGTCCTCTCAGACAGGCGTACTGTCATTTCAGGACTCCTCTTAGATGCTGTGATTTCAGTATGTCCTCTCAGACAGGCCTACTGTCATTTCAGGCCTCCTCTTAGATGCTGTGATTTCAGTATGTCCTCTCAGATAGGCCTACTGTCATTTCAGGCCTCCTCTTAGATGCTGTGATTTCAGTATGTCCTCTCAGATAGGCCTACTGTCATTTCAGGCCTCCTCTTAGATGCTGTGATTTCAGTATGTCCTCTCAGATAGGCCTACTGTCAAATCAGGCCTCCTCTTAGATGCTGTGATTTCAGTATGTCCTCTCAGATAGGCCTACTGTCATTTCCGGCCTCCTCTTAGATGCTGTGATTTCAGTATGTCCTCTCAGACAGGCCTACTGTCATTTCAGGCCTCCTCTTAGATGCTGTGATTTCAATGTGTCCTCTCAGACAGGCCTACTGTCATTTCCGGCCTCCTCTTAGATGCTGTGATTTCAGTATGTCCTCTCAGACAGGCCTACTGTCATTTCAGGACTCCTCTTAGATGCTGTGATTTCAGTATGTCCTCTCAGACAGGCCTACTGTCATTTCAGGCCTCCTCTTAGATGCTGTGATTTCAGTATGTCCTCTCAGACAGGCCTACTGTCATTTCAGGACTCCTCTTAGATGCTGTGATTTCAGTATGTCCTCTCAGACAGGCCTACTGTCATTTCAGGCCTCCTCTTAGATGCTGTGATTTCAGTGTGTCCTCTCAGACAGGCCTACTGTCATTTCAGGACTCCTCTTAGATGCTGTGATTTCAGTATGTCCTCTCAGACAGGCCTACTGTCATTTCCGGCCTCCTCTTAAATGCTGTGATTTCAGTATGTCCTCTCAGACAGGCCTACTGTCATTTCAGGCCTCCTCTTAGATGCTGTGATTTCAGTATGTCCTCTCAGACAGGCCTACTGTCATTTCAGGCCTCCTCTTAGATGCTGTGATTTCAGTATGTCCTCTCAGACAGGCCTACTGTCATTTCAGGCCTCCTCTTAGATGCTGTGATTTCAGTATGTCCTCTCAGATAGGCCTACTGTCATTTCAGAGCTTCCATCCACACTGAGAGGAGCATTCCCTCTTTACCATTTCCTGCCAGTCACACAGTAATATAGCTCTTCTCCTCCAGGGTGAATTGACTTCACACAAGTGCTCCTCCAGCTGATGACTGACACACGCTAACTCGCTGTGTGTGCAGGGCCGTAACTACATATGAGGACACCGAGGTCCGGACCTCTGTCATTAAAATAAATAAAAAACAATGTGGGAACTCAGTCGGGGTCTCAATTTATGATTGAGAGTTAGAATAGTAGAATACACGAGGTGCCATTTTGAAACTTTGGTGGTGAATCAGCAGTTCTCCTCTTGTAATATGTTACTCACTGACAGGCACACAATAATGCCATTATTGTGGAAAGTCCGATTTAATATAATAGTTTGATTTAAACGTTTACATGCTTTGCAAGAAGAACGATTTCCCTAATAATTATGGTACCCGTTTACAAGGACACATCTGAAATCAGGGTACGTGATGGGACTTTGATAAATGCAGAAAATGGCCAATCAAAATAATTTTATATTTTATTTGGTTGGTTTTTATCTATGTTTTTACACTTTTAGTGTCATTTACAACAGCCTCAATGCTGTGTTTTTCGTGTTTTTTGGGAAGCCTATTTGATAGTGTGTGAAAAGTATTTCTAAGATGCATAATTTCAGTTTTTCCAAACTCACTTCACATAAGAGGGATGCTTTCGCTACTGGTTCTGGCAGATGAAATACACTGCTGGAACTCTGATTAAGCTGTTTACATGTCCTAATAATGTGCAAGATTGCTCAGAAAACCTGGTGTTTTAATTAGTGTATTCTTACTTCGATTATGACCTTATGCCGAGTAATGTTAAGCAGAGTAAGGTGTTTACATGACTAATGCCATACTCTGCCTACTGCCATAATCAGTTTAACATCGAGTTATTAGTGTGTATGTAAATGTATCCAGTGAGCCCATGTCAGTAAAGAAAAAATAGATTGGTAAATCAATCTAGTTAGTCTAGCCAGCTATCTACACTTGTAGTTATCATGGCCGAATTACCAACCAGGGTATGTGCCCAGGGGCTCTGACCTCCAGGGGCCCTGACCTCCAGGGGCCCTGACCTCCAGGGGACCTGACCTCCAGGGGCCCTGACCTCCAGGGGCCCTGACCTCCAGGGGCCCTGACCTCCAGGGGCCCTGACCTCCAGGGGCCCTGACCTCCAGGGGCTCTGACCTCCAGGGGCCCTGACCTCCAGGGGCCCTTACCTCCAGGGGCTCTGACCTCCAGGGGCCCTGACCTCCAGGGGCCCTTACCTCCAGGGGCTCTGACCTCCAGGGGCCCTGACCTCCAGGGGACCTGACCTCCAGGGGACCTGACCTCCAGGGGCTCTGACCTCCAGGGGCCCTGACCTCCAGGGGCTCTGACCTCCAGGGTCTCTGACCTCCAGGGGCCCTGACCTCCAGGGGCCCTGACCTCCAGGGGACCTGACCTCCAGGGGACCTGACCTCCAGGGGCTCTGACCTCCAGGGGCCCTGACCTCCAGGGGCTCTGACCTCCAGGGGCTCTGACCTCCAGGGGCCCTGACCTCCAGGGGACCTGACCTCCAGGGGCCCTGACCTCCAGGGGACCTGACCTCCAGGGTCTCTGACCTCCAGGGGGCCTGACCTCCAGGGGCCCTGACCTCCAGGGGACCTGACCTCCAGGGGCTCTGACCTCCAGGGGCCCTGACCTCCAGGGGCCCTGACCTCCAGGGGGCCCCCATTGATTTTGTTAGTCACTCTCATTCAGATATCATATTCACATGGCATAAGTCATGGCAAAATGTGTAGAATTGCAGGACATTAGCTTTAAAACTGCAAAAATGTCTCCCCACCCCATGGATTTTTTAAATGTATTGTAGAATATTAGCTGTAAAAATGCACACCTTTTGTTAATGAAATACTTTTTCTGCTAGCAGATCCCTCTATAAAATCAGTGTTTCTAATCCCAGTGCTGAGTTAAAGTGAGTTGATGTGTAACGGCTATTTGTATAGCTAATAGGCTGTGTGTTTTGTAGATGGACTGAAGTGAATAAACCTGCAGCAGCCAAGGTGATAATGGCTGGGGTCATTTTGGCTTGTTTTTGCTGTTTTTAAATTGTATAGGAATGCAACTTTCTTAAAATTTAAGATTTCTTGGATGGGCCTCACTAAAACTCAGACCCTGGTTACGGCCCTGTGTGTGTGTGTGTGTGTGTGTGTGTGTGTGTGTGTGTGTGTGTGTTCCTTCAGCTGAGGACTGACACATAGCTAGCTCTCTGGAAATGTGGAAGCTTCAGTGGCAGCAACGCCGGTAGTAATAGTGGTAGTTGCTCTGCAGGGAGAGGAATATTACATTCTGTTATTAAGTTGGAAAAAAAGGATAGAGAGGGGAGAGAGTAGGGGAGAGCAGAGGAAGAGAGAGAGAGAAGAAGAGATATCAGTAGATGTGGAGGGCAGAGGGAGAGAGAGAAGAAGAAGTGATCAGTAGATGTGGAGGGCAGAAGGAGAGAGAAGAAGAAGTGATCAGTAGATGTGGAGGGCAGAGGGAGAGAGAGAAGAAGAAGTGATCAGTAGATGTGGAGGGCAGAGGGAGAGAGAGAAGAAGAAGTGATCAGTAGATGTGGAGGGCAGAGGGAGAGAGAAGAAGAAGTGATCAGTAGATGTGGAGGGCAGAGGGAGAGAGAAGAAGAAGTGATCAGTAGATGTGGAGGGCAGAGGGAGAGAGAGAAGAAGAAGTGATCAGTAGATGTGGAGGGCAGAGGGAGAGAGAAGAAGAAGTGATCAGTAGATGTGGAGGGCAGAGGGAGAAAGAGAAGAAGAAGTGATCAGTAGATGTGGAGGGCTGAGGGAGAGAGAGAAGAAGTGATCAGTAGATGTGGAGGGCAGAGGGAGAGAGAAGAAGAAGTGATCAGTAAATGTGGAGGGCAGAGGGAGAGAGAAGAAGAAGTGATCAGTAGATGTGGAGGGCAGAGGAAGAGAGGGAGAGAGAAGAAGAAGTGATCAGTAGATGTGGAGGGCAGAGGGATAGAGAGAATAAGAAGTGATCAGTAGATGTGGAGGGCAGAGGGAGAGAGAGAAGAAGAAGTGATCAGTAGATGTGGAGGTCAGAGGGAGAGAGAAGAAGAAGTGATCAGTAGATGTGGAGGGCAGAGGGAGAGAGAAGAAGAAGTGATCAGTAGATGTGGAGGGCAGAGGGAGAGAGAGAAGAAGAAGTGATCAGTAGATGTGGAGGGCAGAGGGAGAGAGAAGAAGAAGTGATCAGTAGATGTGGAGGGCAGAGGGAGAAAGAGAAGAAGAAGCGATCAGTAGATGTGGAGGGCAGAGGGAGAGAGAGAAGAAGTGATCAGTAGATGTGGAGGGCAGAGGGAGAGAGAAGAAGAAGTGATCAGTAAATGTGGAGGGCAGAGGGAGAGAGAAGAATAAGTGATCAGTAGATGTGGAGGGCAGAGGAAGAGAGAGAGAGAAGAAGAGATATCAGTAGATGTGGAGGGCAGAGGGAGAGAGAGAAGAAGAAGTGATCAGTAGATGTGGAGGGCAGAGGGAGAGAGAAGAAGAAGTGATCAGTAGATGTGGAGGGCAGAGGGAGAGAGAGAAGAAGAAGTGATCAGTAGATGTGGAGGGCAGAGGAAGAGAGAGAGAAGAAGAGATATCAGTAGATGTGGAGGGCAGAGGGAGAGAGAGAAGAAGAAGTGATCAGTAGATGTGGAGGGCAGAGGGAGAGAGAAGAAGAAGTGATCAGTAGATGTGGAGGGCAGAGGGAGAGAGAAGAAGAAGTGATCAGTAGATGTGGAGGCAGGGCCGGCTCCAGGCATAAGCATCATAAGTGGTCGCTTAGGGCCCCAGGCCTCTAGGGGGCCCCAGACCAATATATCCTGTATATATATATAGATGTATACAGTGCATTCGGAAAGTATTTGACTTTTTCCACATTTTGTTACGTTACAGCCTTATTCTAAAATTGATTAAATTGTTTTTTCCCTTCATCAATCTACACACAATACCCCATAATGACAAAGCAAAAACAGGTTTTTAGAAATTTAAAAATGTATTAAAAATAAAAAAGGAAATATCACATTTATATAAGTATTCAGACCCTTTATTCAGTACTTTGTTGAAGCACCTTTGGCAGCGATTACAGCCTTGAGTCTTCTTGGGTATGACGCTACAAGCTTGGCACACCTGTTTTTGGGGAGTTTCTCCCATTCTTCTCTGCAGATCCTCTCAAGCTCTGTCAGGTTGGATGGGGAGTGTTGCTGCACAGCTATTTTCAGGTCTCTCCAGAGATGTTCGATCGGGTTCAAGTCCGGGCTCTGGCTGGGCCACTCAAGGATTTTCAGAGACTTGTCCTGAAGCCACTCCTGCATTGTCTTGGCTGTATGCTTAGGGTCATTGTCCTGTTGGAATAATAATAATAATAATAATAATAATAATATGCCATTTAGCAGACGCTTTTATCCAAAGCGACTTACAGTCATGTGTGCATACATTTTTATGTATGGGTGGTCCCGGGGATCGAACCCACTACCCTGGCGTTACAAGCGCCATGCTCTACCAATCCAGGCTCTACCATCCAGGCTCTGTCGTAGCTGGCCGTGACCGGGAGACCCATGGGGCGGCGCACAATTGGCCCAGCGTCGTCCAGGGTATGGGAGGGAATGGCCGGCAGGGATGTAGCTCAGTTGGTAGAGCATGGCGTTTGCAATGCCAGGGTTGTGGGTTCGATTCCCAAGGGGGGCCAGTATGAAAAAAATAATTTAAAAAATAATGTATGCACTCACTAACTGTAAGTCGCTCTGGATAAGAGCGTCTGCTAAATGACTTAAATGTAAAATGTAATTGAGCTACAGAGGACCACGTCTTCACTATTATTCTACAATGTAGAAAATAGTAAAAATAAAGAAAAACCCTGGAATGAGTAGGTGTTCTAAAACTTTTGACTGGTACTGTATACATTACACACACATTGGCCAGTTCATTAGGTACACCACCCCGTTCACAAAAATGGATCGCTCATACAGACAGTTAGTCACATGGCTGTGGCTTGTTATATAAAGCAGGCAGACATCGAGGCATTCAGTTACTGTTCGATTGAACGTTAGAATGGTCAAAAACGAGTGGCCTAAGCGACTTTGAGCGTGGTATAATCGTCGGTGCCAGGCATGCCGGATCCAGTATTTCACGCACGACAGTGTCTATGGTTTACCGAGAATGGTGCGAAAAACTTGGTGATCCTTGTCACGGATGGGCTATTGCAGCAGACGACCAAATCGGGTTCCACTACTATCAGCTAAAAACAAGAAGAAGCAGCTCCAGTGGGCACGTGATCACCAACATTGGACAACTGAGTGGAAAAACGTTGCCTGGTCCGACTCTCAGTTACTGTTGAGTCATGCTGATGGCAGAGCCAGGATTTGGCATAAGCAGCATGAGTGCATGGACCCATCGAAGGTGAACCTTCGCCACAGTCTGAGGTCCTGAGCGCTCTGGAGCAGGTTTTCATCAAGGATCTCGCTGTACTTTGCTCCGTTCATCTTTCCCTCGATCCTGACTAGTCTCCCAGTCCCTGCAGCTGAAAAATATCCCCACAGCATGATGCTGCCACCACCATTCTTCACCATAGGGATGGTGCCAGGTTTCCTCCAGATGTGACGCTTGGCGTTCAGGCAACTCTAACTACTCTCCTCTCTCCTAGAGACAACAGAGGCTCAGTACTGAATATAACTAACTACTCTCCTCTCTCCTAGAGACAACACAGGCTCAGTGACCTGGTTCTACTAACACCTGGCCTCACCACCAGACCATCCATCATTAGCAGTGAGTTGGATCTAAAATAGCCTAGAGCGTTCTGTCCTCTAGCATCAAGTTGGATCTAAAATAGCCTAGAGCGTTCTGCCCACTAGCATCAAGTTGGATCTAAAATAGCCTAGAGCGTTCTGTCCACTAGCAAATCAAGTGCACCTATAGGCCAACCGCTGGCCAATCAGATAGCTCAGATCACTGTGTCTGCACAGTTTCCTTGAGCCATAGACTGTAAAAAGAAACCTTGAACGACGAAGTTGACACTGTGAGATTTCAAACATTTAAAACCGTGACTAGAGAGCGACTCAATGAATACAGTAAAGAGCTGCTGTTTTTATGAGTAAGTTCATGTTAAAGTTGTTATTCAGCGCTGTCAACACTTTGTTCGACACTTTTATATGACATAAAAGTTCTCCCTACTTCCACCCACACTACAACCAGCACTGCAGCTGTAATGAATGAGTACAGCAAAGTGTTCTGATAAGCTTGTGTTGTTATTATTAGCAGCTTGTGTCTTTTTTCATATCGAGGAATATTTCCCTTTCTCTGGTCATAGGAGGAACAACATGCATTGGTGCATGAGGCAGAAATAATGCAGTGCGACTTGAGTTTCACCATCAGCTGGAAGACTGTGTCCCCTTTTCTCAGCGGAGGGAGGGAGGGAGGGAGGGAGGGGGGAGGGAGGGAGGGGGGATAGGCTGAGTCAGGTGAGAGGCAGCGCTGCTCCATCCCTCCCCACAGACTGACCATCAGATGCAGGCCATCAGGCAGCCTCAGCGCTGCTCCATCCCTCCCCACAGACTGACCATCAGATGCAGGCCATCAGTCCAGTGAAAAAATACAAAATATGCTCACTCAGCTGTGCCTCACAAGTAACACAACAAATTATCTATTACCAGTGTGATCATACACCTACATTTTAATTTCAAAATGGTCTGAGAAGAACAGGGCAATTCAAGCATAGCCAATATGCAGTGATAATGTATTGGACTTATAGCCTACTGCACAAACCTCATTGCTACAGAACTGTTTTTAATTGATTAATGTTGCATAGGCTTACGTTTTTTAAAAGTCATGTTAAAAAGGAACTCTGAGCGGTAGACCTTCTCGGCTTGCATCTTGACTCAGAAGTGATTCTTGACTCAGAAGAGGTTGGTGACCACTGGTTTAGACACTGTGACGTCACGAGAGGCTACACAGCTTTCAGTTCCTTCTCTCTCTCTGCCTCCGCATTCTTCATCTTGTTCTCCAACACCTTGTACTTCTCCTCTGCCTTCTTCTGGACCTCCTTACTACTGCGCAGGGTCTCCTCACACTCCTCGATGGTCCTGCGCAGCCTCTCCAGCTCCTCCTGTTGCTTATGGAAGGAGCTCTGTTGGAGTTTAGCCTGGAGGATATCTAACTCTTCTGTCTTCATGTCTAACTGTTGCTTTAACAAACGATACCTCTCAGCGGTCCCCTTCAGACCAGACAGTTCTTTGTCCAGATTCTGTAGCTCCGTCTCTGTGTCGGTCTGGGCACCTGCCATCCCTATCAGAGCCCGGGCGGGAGTGAGTAATTCGGAGGATTGCACCGGAGCCTTCCCAGGATGAGTCTTGCCTCTCCGTTTCCGAGGTACTCGGGTTATCCTCTCCTGAGACTCTCTCCAGAGTGGGTAAAAGGCTGGGCAGTCTCGTCCAATTAGGACAGGGACGGGGAGGGAATCAACCACCCCCGCCGTCGTGTGTATGGTTCCCCGTGTGCTGGTCATTGTAAGTTCAGTAATGGGGTATTCTCTGGTGTCCCCATGGACACAGGAAACTGGGAGGACTTTCCCCGGGGTCAGACACGTTGGGCCCACCAAATCCTTACGCACCAGGGTGGCCCGGCTACCAGAATCCAGTAAGGCCTCCACATCATGGTGATTCACAGTTACCGGGCAGGTGGGGGGTCGATCTGGGCCGCCATCTACGACTCCCAAGAGCGAGGCAAAACGGTGTGTGGGTGCTGAGCTGGAGGACTCCGCAGTGGGCATAGGTTCCTCGGCTGGTTTCCCACACTGCCAGGAGATATGTCCCATCTCCCCCACACCGGTAACACTGTCGAAGTTTCCCCCTCCTGGTGTACTCTTCTTGGACCCGCCTGGTTTCTGGCTCCCCCTGGAGCCGGGATAAGTCCTGACGTGGCTGGGTTCGAGACCTTGGGGGTCCTTTGGACGGGTTCTTCCCATTTGTGGTGGGGCCGCACTCCTGGGGTCTTTTCGGGAAGCATTCAGCATCTCCGCTGTGGCCTGGTACTTTTCCACAGCTTCCACGGTCAGATCAGCCGTGGTCAAGGCCTGTTGACTGATGAACCGTTTTTGCCTCATAAGGCAGGGCGCGTAGGTAACGATCCACCACAACGGCCTCCACCACCGCCGCTGCTGTATTCCTCTGCGGATCCAGCCATTTCCTTGCGATTCGGACAAGTTCATGCATCTGCGCCCGAGGAGGTTGGTCTGGTTGGAAGGTCCAGCTGTGAAAGCGCTGGGCCATACCAAACTTTGTGAGTCCATATCTGCTGAGGATCTCAGACTTCAGGGCATCATAGTCAGTAACCTGGTCAGGGCCCAGGTCCCGGACAGCATTCAGCGATTCCCCGGTTAGAAAGGGGGGCTAACAGACCAACCCACTGTTGCTTGGGCCAGGCTTCCCTAGTGGCCGTGGCCTCAAATGCATGCAGGTATGCCTCAATGTCATCGGTAGCTCCCATCTTAGATATAAAGTCACTTGCCTTTATTGGGCGGGTATTTTGGACCACCCTCTGTCTCTGCAACTGCAATTCCTCTGCCTTCAGAAGGTTGGCTTTCTTTTGCTCCTCCAAGAGAGCCACGTTTGCTTGCATCTGGGCTTGCTGGCCAGCAACAAGGGCTTTCAATATGTCCTCCATTTCAGTCGGGCGGGGAGCCTACGGCCAACTTGGAAAACTGGGTGATCAAACCTTCGGTATCCTCCTCTGACATGCACTATTAACGCTTGAGCGTGCCCGTATTCTCCACCATCTGTGACGTCACGAGAGGCTACACAGCTTTCAGCGGGGTTGCTCAAGTAGTGCAAGGAGACAAGGTTCAAACAAAACAAGGATTTTATTATAGGTCTTGGGAAATTAACGAAAATATAACAAAATTCTGTTCTCTTGTGGCTCTTTAAGGGTTAACAGTTCAGGGATGTCTCTTCCACATCCAAAGTCATAATTCTCACTCGCTCAGATAACTTTTCCCCAGCCTTACTGTAGTCCACGTTGCAGCTAGTGGCCAACCCAGCAAAAAGTCCTTCCGGGGTCTCTCACGTATTTCCACCGGTGCATATATCCAAAGGTGAGTATTTCCCAAAGGTAAGTATCTCCAAATCCTTATATTCCTCATGGAAGTGGACGTGCAGCACTCTTGTCCTCCAGAGAGCCCAGGTTGGAGACTGTGTCTCTTCCCTTCCCAACCCTCCAGCTCATCAGCTCCTCATTTGTTTCAGCTGCGTGGGAAGATTGGCCATAGAGGGGTGGAGTTCCCGACCATACCAGCAGATGGAGCCATAGCTGTCTGGGTTTGCAGCCACCTCAGGGGGATGTAACGTCCCTCCAGGACACAGCCTCTCGTGACATCACAACACACACACACACACACACACACACACACACACACACACACACACACACACACACACACACACACACACACACACACACACACACACACACACACACACACACACCACATACACATACACACACACACACACACACACACACACACACACACACACACACACACACACACACACACACACACCGGCCACGCTCAGGGCGCTCCAGAGGGTACGGCCTCCCCAGTACATGTATATAGCCAAGTTATCGTCACTCGGTGTCGGTGTTTTCCATGAATTCCTGGTCTTCATATTTGTCTATCCGTTCCTCATGTATTAGTTTGGTATTGTCTCTCTGCATTGTGGGTAAGGGCCCGTCAGTATGCATTTCACTGTTAGTCTACACCTGTTGTGTAGACACAGGTGAGCAACCGTCACGTGGGCCGGCAAGGCAGGCCGGTGGCTGGCTGGTTTAACGTTTTACTTGCTGTGGCCTAAATCAGGGTCACACAGAGTGTTTCTTGGTAGTCTTAAATACATCTACTTTGAAACAAAAGTATCCACCTCACACACATGGTTATGGGCTTAATAATTTTTAAAAAAGAAGACACGTACCATGTCAGATATAGAGTTGAAATGTATTCAACTTTGAGTTTGCATCCAAATATTACACTTTATATACATCACAGAAGACTGAAATAATCGGATTTTCTGCGAAAACAAAAAAAAGATCATGTTTATGAATTATGAAATTATGAAAAATATTACTAACATTCCACCTATGAGGCAACTAGTGGGCGATTTGGTCATTTGACTGTAGGAAAGGGTTTCAAGGGGGCCGTCCTTTGGAGCGTCCTCATTAGAGCACCCGGTAGGAGTGCTGCCTCCTGGCCCAGAGGTCTCGTGTTTGAGCCTCATTGCCGCCTCCCATATTTTAACATTACATTTGAGTAATTTAGCAGTTTCTCTCCATCCATCCATGCATGCATCAGTAGGCCCACTATGCAGTGAAATACCACTCTGGGTCGTCGGAGGGATAGCTGTCTTCAAAGAGTGAGAACCGGGTGTCTGAAGGACCCAGAACACTCAAAATAGTCCGTTTCCAATAATCCGCACATGGGTAAAAGAACCCGACCATCCCCAGAAGTCTCCGCCATGGTTCTCTAGTTGTGAAAAAACAGGTTTCTGAAATCGCGCCGGTACCTGTCTGGTCGACCTGGAACTGAGTGGGGCTAGTATGGGAGAGGACATAAGCCCTGGCACCCACGGGAGGCCCCGCTTTCACGGTCTGTATTCATACTGAAAATCAAAGATCAAGCGAGCTTTTGCCCTTCTGCTCCACGGGAGGTTTCTGTCCTCCCTGAGCTCGCCTTAGGACACCTGCGTTACCGTTTGACAGGTGTACCGCCCCAGTCAAACTCCCCACCTGCCACTGTCCCCGGAGCGGCTTGCTCGGGGCTCGCCTCCCCGCCTCACCGGGTGAGTGAAAAAAAACGATAAGAGTAGTGGTATTTCACCGCCGGCCGAGGCCTCCCACTTATTCTACACCTCTCATGTCTCTTCACAGTGCCAGACTAGAGTCAAGCTCAACAGGGTCTTCTTTCCCCGCTGATTCCGCCAAGCCCGTTCCCTTGGCTGTGGTTTCGCTAGATAGTAGGTAGGGACAGTGGGAATCTCGTTCATCCATTCACGCGCGTCACTAATTAGTTACCTTGCGGGTTTACCCGCTCTTCATTGATTTTGATCACTTTGACATGAGGAGCACAACTTCCCGACAGGTGTTAGCACCTTTGGCTATCAACAAGCAGACAACAGGTTGGCTAAACGAGCTGACTTCTCCGTGTGTTATAAACTGCACATCAGTTGCCACCCTACTGCCAGGTGGCCTTAAATATCAACACAATGCAACACACTTGTGAGGTAACAATTTCCCTTCTTCCACTCCTCATATGAAGCTTAACCCAGCTCCTTCGATGAGCACCATTTTGGCGTAACCAGACATAATTTACTGGCTCTTTTCATCTGCTACATGGGATGGAACGAGGGGTACATGTTTACTTCACTGGTTCCCTTGACCCAGCCTATACTCCTCGGGGCAAACCGTGTTTGAGAAGGTGGACGGCGGCCAGGAACAAAAACTCCCTATTAGTAGGCCCCATGGAGAAAACCTGGGGGGACCAGGCTCCTCGGAGTGACCATTCCTCTTTGGCTGTACTGAGCCAAGATTAGAAGATTTCACCAGTGAAGTGCATCCTGGCTGTCCCTTTTTCTGATCAGTCTTGCTTTTCTGACACCTCGATACCATCTTGTCTTGATAGCAACTTCTTTACGATCCTCACAGGTGGATCATCGTCGGGACACTGGGAGAGACGGGTTAACTGGGTCTCGCTCGGACAGGCCTTGGACGCAACGTATCAGAGAACGGGTGAAGCGTCTCCGAAAGGGGCCTCTGCCTATGGAGGTGAATCCATGTGGGGCGGGAGGAACCATCCGTCTGAGACGGGGGCCAATCAGTCAGTAGGAGTGAAACTCCGCCACACCCAAGCTGGGGCCTGGGCTGAAGAGCCAGCCCCTCCCAGAGGCTAAGAGAACAACCTGGATGTTGGCGAATGGTTGGCTGCCTTCGAAGAGCGAGAACCGGGCATCTGAAGTACCCAGCATGCTCCAAATAAGTCTTAACACTAAGTGCAGCCGTGCGCAAGGTAACCCGTACGGGTTACAAGGTGCATCTATGGAGGATAGCTCTATGGACCCTCAGGGGCTGGCTGGGGTCCATGGCCGGGTTGGGTGAGACCCCCTAGAGGGGGCCGACACCCCCCACACAGGATTGGCCTCTGGGGGGGGGGCGGCACTAGTTGATTTAGTCAATTCTTAACCACGGGCACCTGGGAACCGAATACAAAGTCAGAGCTTGTGAAGGTGTAATATCTATTTTGAGTGTCCAGGGAATGAAGTATGTGTTTTCTTATTATCCCCCATATTGCTTTCTTGGGCAAAGTTCAACGTTACAGTCGAAAACGCCATAAACTGCCAAATGTCACGTGAGAACCAATGCCGTATTGCTGAAATATATGACCCAGAATAAGCCTTCCAGAGTAGACAGGGGCTTGCCCATGGAGCAGAAAAAAAAGCCTTTCGGAGCTGTGATAACCACTTAAAGAGGGGGCGGATTCTGTCAAAATGCTCGAGACGGTTTTAATTCCTCTTTTGGATAAGACAAGTCTAAATTAGCCGTTTTGTCCTGGTATACAGCTGGTCTCCTTCTGGGGCAATCTCAGATCATTCCGTCTCATTGGATGACCAGAGTGGCTTCTGCTAGGACCCGTTGAACGCTGCCAAACACCCACATAGCAACGCTGCAAAATGGACTACATCTGACCTTAACGTGCACTGCTCCAGCCGAGCTAAAGCTTGTTCAATAGAGACAACGCTTTTCGCTAATAAACGTCTGAAGCTAGACGGCGCTCAGGATGGAATCCCGGCATTTGCAACGGAATTGTGCTCTTTGTGCCGCGAGCTCCAGTCGGCCATCTCGGTCATCTTGGCTCTTTGTGCCGCGAGCTCCAGTCGGCCATCTCGGTCATCTTGGCTCTTTGTGCCGCGAGCTCCAGTCGGCCATCTCGGTCATCTTGGCTCTTTGTGCCGCGAGCTCCATTCGTCCATCACGGTCATCTTGGCGAGAGCCAATAGTGTCTTTCTAGCTCTCGACACACTGGCTTGAAATGGACTTGGCTGAAATTGTAAACAGTATTTGAGAAACTGCCGTACATCACAACGGTAGTTGTTGAATGTGTTTTCCCGCATTCCGTGGTCCCAGATATTCTGAAACCACTCAGGGAGCCTCTGGTAGATCTCCAGCGATTTTAAACACACATTTACCACAGATCATGCAGTCTTTGAATCGGTCTGCCCATGGCGAAAACTCGAGAGTGAACCAGACATTTACCCTAAACCTAACTCTAATTGTAACCCTAAACCTAACCCTTAAGCTTAAAATAGCCTTCGTCCTCGTGGAGACGTGGGAAATGTCCCCATGAGGGAGAATTTTACTTGTTTTCCTGTCCTTGTGGGGACTTTTGGGGATTTCAGGTCCTCACGAGGACAGAAGAACAAGACACCGCACACACACACACACACACACACACACAAGGGGAAAAACATAACACAAGAGCCACAATTACAGCCCTCAAACATGAAAAGTCTCTTTTTATTTTTTGACTGAGTTCCT